>NC_085879.1:777500-810000 GCF_034702125.1 Engraulis encrasicolus
ATAAGATGTTTTCAGAAAAGGATACACATGTTACTTTGTATGAACTTGGCACTCTTTACTGTTAGAAGCTTTACTTCTTAGAGGCTATACTTGTTAAAAGCTTTCCTGATATAATTGGAGGATATACTGTGTCAGAGATGAAAAACTTAAACATAAAGGTAGTGTCCCCCATTTCTCACACTGTTTCCAGAGAGAGATGCACATGTTACTTTGCATGAACTTGGAACTCTTTACTATTAGAAGCTTCTGAATTATAATTGCAGTGTATACTGAGTCGTATGGTAACCTCAGAGATTAAAAATCTTAAACATAAAACGTAGTATCCCCCATTTGAAGAGGGCTAGTTCACACTCTGCTTAGAAGTACTGTGTAAACACATTCTGAAGTCAAATCTCAAGTAGCATTTTCAGGGTGACAGAGAGGAGTGCTGGGTCCCACACCTTATCTTGCACCAATTGACTGTGACAATGTGTTCACTTCACACACTGAAAATCAGAGCATTCGGGAGCCAAAAAGTTTGTTCCCAAAGAAAAGTAAGAAAGTTCATTCAGGTCACGCATAAGAATCTAAAATGTTCTGACAGTAAAAGGCAAAACAAATGGTATGAATGAGGGTTGTTCACCTATAAGCAATTTGGTTTCCTGTGTGAGCAGGAAGCAGCACCATACTGACAGGCCGGAAAATAGCTAAATCAACTAAAATAGTCATTGTAGATTATTGCCCATTCCTGTGAACACGGTGCTATCTGAGTAATAAATTCCAAATCTTTGCAATCCTTTCAAAGACTAAGAATGTTCTCAAGCGTTACTTTAAAAAAGGACGGTGGGAGCTGTTTGCCGTGCGGATAGGGGATGTGGTTTATTAGGGTTAAAGGAGAATTCCGGCCAGTTTGGATTAATATCCCATCTTGGGTGGACCGAGGGAAAGGGATGAAAGGCAAAACCGCGAGAAATTTTCATGCCTGCTGCGCAAAGTTGTTCAATTGCGCTGTTTTCGGTTAAAACCTGACCCTTCGGGCACGTATTTGACCTGTTTTAAAGCTCCTAGTGTGCATTAAAACCCTTTTGAACGCTTTGGCCGTGGTGTGTGGGTCCATACAAGTCGATCTAGTGGTTCACATTTCCATTAGGTAGCATAGGTACGATACAACAGGAGTTTTCAAAAGTGGCGCACCTACCTCTTTCAGCTTCCGCCTTCCAACTACGTCCGCAAAATGGTTCGCCAAAGTGATACTTCATAGTAATCCATTTTATTTTTGTCCACCAAAGACGAGCCACAAGAAACATATTCACATGTTTTCATGTCCTGAGTTGTTATTGTCGCGCAGATTCACTTCTCTGTCACTGAACGCAGTTTAGTGACGTCACGGTGTCACATGACTCCTGGAAGGAATAATTCTTTATCTGTAACAAATATTCTGGTTCGAAAAAGATAACCATGGCCACCAAACTCTTCAATTGAACTACCCCAACGGAGGATCCATCTCAAAATATCAAACAGTATATTATGACAGCGCCTCTCTTTCTCGCTTATGTATAATAACTGGATGAGCGAATGGCGTTCCTTCCAGGAGTCATGTGACACCGTGACGTCACTAAACTGCGTTCAGTGACAGAGAAGTGAATCTGCGAGACAATAACAACTCAAGACATGAAAACATGTGAATATGTTTCTTGTGGCTCGTCTTTGGTGGACAAAAATAAAATGGATTACTATGAAGTATCACTTTGGCGAACCATTTTGCGGACGTAGTTGGAAGGCGGAAGCTGAAAGAGGTAGGTGCGCCACTTTTGAAAACTCCTGTTGTATCGTACCTATGCTACCTAATGGAAATGTGAACCACTAGATCGACTTGTATGGACCCACACACCACGGCCAAAGCGTTCAAAAGGGTTTTAATGCACGCTAGGAGCTTTAAAACAGGTCAAATACGTGCCCGAAGGGCCAGGTTTTAACCGAAAACAGCGCAATTGAACAACTTTGCGCAGCAGGCATGAAAATTTCTCGCGGTTTTGCCTTTCATCCCTTTCCCTCGGTCCACCCAAGATGGGATATTAATCCAAACTGGCCGGAATTGCCCTTTAAACTTCAACTTGTTTTTGATCCTGCACCTGACTTATTTGGATGTGCAAGATGATGTGACTTTGCAAATAATGTACTGTTATCTCTCATGAACTCACCATCATCCTCGTAATTCCAGTTTGGCTTGTGGAAGGGATCACAATCAGACACAGACATGGGCGAGTGGTGGGTTGGGAGATGTGGGGCGACGCTGCACACTGCTTTACGCTGTCCAATTGTCGATGGGCTTTGCTTGAAGGTTGGCTCAAAGTACTCTGGGCTGGCATTGGCGACGGAGCGCGTGTGCCCGTCCGGGATGCCACGAGATCCCCTGGACATGCTGGCCATGTAGGCCACGGGCCTGCTGGGCACCTGCGGGGTTGAGGATGCGAAGGTGACCCTGTTGGGCTTGTGGGGGTCTGGGTATGACCTCTGCAGGAATGCTCGAGCCTCTCTGTGGTGGTGGTGGTGCCCATCTTCATCCTGATCATCTTCCCCCCTCCTCCTACCCTTCATCCCTTGATGCATGCAACCTGCTTTCCAGCAGCCCACGAAGAGTAACAAGAAGAGGAACATGGAGACCAGCACCAGGACCATACCCAGGATTTCCTCCACGCCAAGGCTCCAGGAGGACGTGTCCAGCTTGTGGTGTGCCTGTCCTGGGATCTCACATAGCACGCCCGCGAAGCCCCCGTCGCACAGGCAGTGGAAAGAGCCATGTGTGTTAACACACCGCCCGCTGTTCACACACGGTGCCCTCTCACACTCGTCCACGTCACTCTGGCACCTGAGGGGCAAGACCAATGGAAGGACGTCACTCACTCCCTAAAAGTGCCTTTGAGCTAGAAGGAGAAGCTGTCCCTGTTTATGCTACACCCCTCCAGGGATTTAAGATTCCTCCCCATCTTCCTATGAAGTCCCAAGAAAACAGACTTTTATCTAGTGAGCTTGAACTGTTTGCATGTATTATACATTCCACTCAGGTAAGCGCTCAAATACATCTCTCATGTTAATGCATCACATTCTGCTATCCGTGCATACATCAATGATATAAAAAGTTTTCATTGCCAAGGCACAAATCAACACAACGAAGTGAATGAACTATTTTCTCATGCAGTCTAACGGCAATAAGTTACATACTAATTGCATTCAGAATGAATGCATACATTTGCATCAATTTACATAATGCATTTATTACCTATACAAATTGCATTCATTTGTAGTATTTCTTTGTGGTCACCTCATTAAAAATTTCATCACCATAACAGACGAGGAGTGTGAAACTCAAAACCAAAGTCACAAAACTGTCATTCGTGCTGAGTATTTTCAACACCGTACCTGTCACCTCTGAACCCTGGGTGGCATTCGCAAACGGCCCCGTCGAGACTCTCAATGCAGTGGCCACCATTATGGCAAGGGCTGCTCACGCAGTAAGGACCAATTTGACACCTGAGGGTTAATAACCACGTATGCACAAAAATGTGAAACACACATATGCAAACGCACACCCACACACATGTGCACACATACAAACACACAGACACAGATGCGCGCACACACAGACACACACACACACACACACACACACACACACACACACACACACACACACACACACACACACACACACACACACACACACACACACACACACACACACACACACACACACACACACAGTCTGTTCAGTCTGGGTTTAACCACAGGCTTTACACTAAAATGTTATTTGTGCTATTTATGCTATTTGTGCTATTCATGCGGAGACAGCAACTATGCAATCACTCTTATTGTGGTACTAGAGGTCAAACGCCTGACATTCAGCTTTGCCATTGTCTTTTATCTTCCCATTTTCCCTCCTATTTCCTTTCCCCTTTCCTTTCCCTCCCGTTTCCCCTTTTTTGTTTGCGAGGGAAATGATAAACACTTTCTTGTGATGGATTACAAAAAAATAGAGGTGAAAGGTCACAGCTATGTAGGTTACGTCACAGGGGTTAACAATGCCGTTCTCCATCACTCTGCAATACAGTACTGTACCTTTGCCCTGAGTACTGTCCCCGACAGCGGCAGAGGAAGTCGTTGTGGTTGTCAATGCAGGTCCCTCCGTACAAACAGGGGTTGGAGGCACAGGGATTGTGTCTGGTTTCACAGCGTACACCCATAAACATGGGGCCGCACTGGCAGAAATATCCTGTGGGAGAAAATCAGACACTATGAAAAAGTCATTGATTGGGAATTTTGAAGCTGAACACAGTTCAGAAAACAATGTTTTGTATGTGTGTGTGTGTGTGTGTGTGTGTGTGTGTGTGTGTGTGTGTGTGTGTGTGTGTGTGTGTGTGTGTGTGTGTGTGTGTGTGTGTGTGTGTGTGTGTGTGTGTGTGTGTGTGTGTGTGTGTCTGTGTTTGTGTGTGTGAGTGTGTCTGTTTGTCTGTCTGTCTGTGTCTGTGTGTGTGGGTTGGGTGAGGCTTGTGTACGAAATACAAAAAGAGAGATTTAATTCACACACTATTAAAAAGACACACACTGAAGCCATCTGTGTGCAGGTGTTTAATTTCAATTCAATTAGGGCTCCCTGAATGGATTGTGGCTACAGTACCTCCACCACGCTTCAGTGTGCAGCTCCCTCCGTTCAGGCAGGGGTTCCTGGAGCAGTCCTCCCCCTCCTCTTCCTCAGCATCTGAGAAGATGCCACAGCCAGGCAGGATGCCCACCATGTTCTCCACTGCCACCGTGTCACCAGAAGGGGGTGACGTGGACAGAGACAGCCGACGGCCATTCACCAAGACGCCGTCCAAGCATCCGCGGAAGCCACCTGCGGCCATCACGCAAGCAGATACAGATCAATGATTAAATACATGAAAAACAAAACAATTAGACTACCCAACTCACAGCCATTGCTTCACTTAATTCAAAGTATAGTGTTACATCTATGCATGTGAATGAATGTGTGCCTAAGGTTGGCAAGAGGTTTAGAGGCACTTGGATGCGTGTGTGTGCGTGGATGGGATATGTGTGGCTATGTGAGATTTTGTGTACTTTACAAATGCCTTCAGGGACACAATCTTTCTTATCTGAATAATTTATTGCCTGCGGAACAAGTACTGCGCTAAATTTCGTTGTACTACTTACAATGACAAACAAACAGCAAGCAGAGATGGTAACCTGGTCCCCTAGCCAATGCTAGATGCCTGCAATGTTGTGTGTAGCTTGTTATGAGCATTGGCAGACAACTCTAATGTCACTGCATGTTATATCTTCTGTAGTATCTATGCATGTGATCAGTCCCGCTGACAGCTTTGGCTGGGCCCAGGCCAAAGTAATCTGAAAGGCCCCCCACTCAATGTATACAATTCAATAGGGACCCGATTCTGGGCCCCTTCTCTCCCTGAGTCTGGGACAACTAACCCCTTTGTCAGTTTCCTTGCATGCGACAAACAAAATCTTTGTCGTCCTTGTAAAAGACATTGTTTTCAACTCACCTGAGTTGGCAGCAGCCCCAGCGGCTGGCACTACACTCCGCCTGGGCGCCAGGCTGAGGAGCTGGGCATGGCCACCCAGGAAGATGGCAGCGTCTTGGAGATGCATGGAGCAGCCGTCACCACCATCAGCACCAGCAGCAGCAGCCGGAGGAGCGACGCCGGATGCGCTGTGGATGTGGTCCAGCACTAGCTTGGCGCGGTTTCCCTGAGCCGACAGCCAGACCGCATGCCACTGGCCGTCATTTACCTGGACGCTGTGGACAGACACAACGGCCACTTGGCCAGAGCCACAGTCGAAGCGGTACTGCAGCCTGCCGTCCACAATCTACACAATATGCAGAGAGAGAGAGAGAGAGAGAGAGAGAGAGAGAGAGAGAGAGAGAGAGAAAGAGAGAGAGAGAGAGAGAGAGAGAGAGAGAGAGAGAGAGAGAGAGAGAGAGAGAGAGAGAGAGAACAACAAACTCATGTTTAGGATGCACAAACATAGATTTACACACCACCTCCTTGTTTGTTCCATCTGGAATGTAGTTTCACACGGCTGCACAACGAAGAACACACCAAATTTCACAGACTTTGTCACTATCCTGTACTGCTATAAAGCGGAGAAATAAACAAAATCTGGCTGCAAAAAATTATGAAAATATATAATCTGCTTCTTTCTACACCATGTGATGTTCTATTTTTTTTATATAAAACCTAGAATAAAACATTGACTGACAGTGGGTAGACAACACCACACCAAACAGATTTCAGTGGAAAACTGTATGATTTTCCCAGAAGGTCGGACTACTTTCTACGAAAAAGACACTACATGTAAAACTACCCCTGACATTGATTGGGCAGCACCACACACACAGAGTTCATTGGAGAATTGCATAATGTACAAGTCTACGTCTTAACGGCATATTGTGTAACATTTCAAGTCGTCTCTGAACAATGTCATGTTAATGAATTCAAAAGTATTGCTTAATTATTAATTAGTAATCCCCTCCATCAAAAATCTGCTGTGTCCAGTTTAAGCACATCACACACTTACTTCAAGGATGCTGTAATCCTGGCCATTGGTGAACATCACTGTTCCATGGGTGGAAAGCGTCCTCAGCCTGAGAGAGAGCTTCAGCTCCTCTTTGCTCAAGTTCTCTGGCAGACGGTATTTTATAAAACTGTTCTCTAGAAGTGTCAATGCTGTTGTCCCTGAAATAAATAATGAAATAATAATTTAAAAAACCTGATGACACAGATTAGCACTGCTGTCCATGCAAAGAGAGAGAGAGAGAGAGAGAACGAGGCATTGGCTAAAAAGCTATGAACTTTAGTTCTTTTTGGTTCACTGACCAATACGGCTCATGCTCTGCTGGGTAGCTATGATTCAGTTGGACTCACTTCACAGTGAGGACATTTATTCTATAATGAGACCATGGTCTCATTGAGAGAGAATGTTGAAATAACAAGAGCAAGGCTGAGAGAATATCATATTATCCTGACTAAATTATGTCCAGTATGTCCCTTATGTACAGTAAATATGTAAAAACCCCATGGCCCTTCAGTTAGCGTTTCTTTACATTTCATTAAGCTAAGAGGACATTTTAGTGTAATTATAGTGTTGCTTAAGTGAAACGGACAGTCAAAAGGCATCTTAGCATCCGTTAGAACTAGATATTCTCTGTTGCTCTCATGACACTTCAATTTATCTGCTTAGAATGATCTATCCAATGAAGAAGAAGACCCAGCCAGGGACATGAACCCTATTTCCCTCGCATGTGGGCTTTCACGGGCGAAGACTTTTTAAATTAGCAGTAATCAGGCACCCAATCACGGCACACGCTCGCCCGACTTCAAAACCAGCGACTTCAAACGCTGCAGCTCATGAAAGTAGTACTGGGCTTAAACATGAGAGTCATGCGAAGGGCTGTGGTGACTTCAATGACTTCACTCAGATGAGTTGAGCGAAAAAAATATATAAGTGTGTAATAGGAACATAATGAAACTGTAAATCATGTCACCTTCAAATATATGTTATTATGTCTGGTGATGTACTGGCCTGTGGCAGACTGCTGGGAGTGGGACTATGCACTTCGATTCCTATGCTAGTTTTACATGATGGAAGGGTAAGGAGTCTTTTTCTTTGATTATACCTGAGCAATTTCCCTTTTTACCGCTCTCACACAGGCAGGTATGTGTGTCCCCTTTCTCGCCAGGAACACACCGCAATCCATCTGGACAAGGGTTGTTTTCACATGCTTTGCTTACTTTTGGACATTTTCCATCTACAAAACAGAACGACATAAACAGAGATGATAGTAGTAAATAATCCTGAGCCTGAAAAGTTCAATTCTGTAGATATACGTAAACACAAGGAGACCAAGAGTCAGCTACATTTATTTAGTCTGCTTAGTTAGTTTGAAGGGACTGTCAATGTGATAAACAAGAGCACTCGTACAGCACAAACCTTGGTAAGCCAGCTCATGACAGCGCCAACATTTTAATCAGTTTGAGCCATTGTGCATACAAACATGCATTAGGAATCCATGGCTGAAGTGCCCTCGAACAAGCACCTAATCCTACATTACTCCAGAAACAGCAACCAATTCCCTTTGATCACTGTAAGTCGCATCAGTTTAACGTGATGGGTTCTTTTACACAACCACCAAGCAAAAATATAAATAAATAAACAAACCCTGGCAAAGAAAACGTAACCTCCTTGGCAGAGGTACAGTTTAAAAAAAACAACTCCAGCTGGCATTGATGCCGTTACCTTTGCACAAGCATATGGCCGTCATGCGGTGGAGCGGGGACACAAAGCTCATCCTCGCGCTGCTGTGCGTCACCATTGAGTTCTGCTCCAGCAAGGCCACCTCTTTGCAGAACGCTGGTGGACAGTGGTCCCTAATGGCCGCACAGGGCCCTCTGAGGACATATGCCTGTCTCAGTCCGCCTGCCTGCTTCAAGCCGATCAGGGAGGCATTTATCTTGTCCAACAGTGACCCCTGGTGGTCGGGTCGAGCACCAGCAGTCGAGCGCTCCACTGACAGCAGTAGGTCTAGGCTCTGGTTAGGGCCTGCGTAAGGACCAATGGGTTGTAGGCTGATGAGGTGGACATCGCCACGCCGGGCCCCTGCCGCACTGCGTACAGCTCTCTGGACGTTCCGCACGTGGGTGGTGAGAAACTCCTCTGGCGTAGCAGGCGACAGACGCACCACGATAGCCTGCTCCAGCATCTTGCGGGTGACTCTCCGCACATGCACATTGACAGCACCAGACGACGTGAAGCGGCCATCACTAACAGAGACGTTGAGGGGGTAGAAGCCTGCGTCTAGGCCTTTAGGGGCATTGAGAAGGCCATCCGTGGGCGAGATGGTGAATAGGGGCCGAGCTGAGGGGGGCAGGCTGTAGGAGAGGGTGTCGTAGGGGTCTGCGTCGGTGGCATGAATGGTTCCCAGGAGGCCTCCGGTGTACTCGTCCCTGGGGATGGACACGATGACCTCCAGAGGGTGGACCACTGGTGCATGTTTGCTACGCTCCACGACTCGCACACTCACTACTGTGAAAGAAGAGAGGGGCGGCTTGCCACTGTCGGACACCTGCAGAGTGCAAACACAGCAATAATGGGACGGTATGTAACATAATGAGAATAATCATAAGACTGATTTAGTGTATGGAGGGCCTTTCTCATGAAGCAGGGGTGTCAAGCTCAGGCCCAAGGACCAAATCTGGCCCGATGGGTCATTTTATATGGTCCGCAAAATCATTTCAGATGTCTATTATTTGGCCCACATACTCCATTCATATATAGTTACATGACTTGAACACAAAATTTGCTGTCTCACAGGCATGCGAGTGGGCCCGGGACAGTGTCATACCTCACCCTCACACACAATAGAATATTTCGCAGGAACGTTTCAACCACCATGATCAGTGCTTGTGAAATTTGAGCCCATTTTTTATTTGGTAAATATCGAGCAAAGTCCACAACTTCGTCACAGATTTAGATTTTGGACCACTGTCAATTTTAGTTTCACCCTCCATGATTTAAAGGGATGCTCAACAAATAAAAAAACACAGGGCAACTCATGTTGTTATAAAAACAATAATAGCGTGTATAATAATGGCAATGACTACAATCATGTTTTTGCAAAATCCATCGGGCTGATAAAAAAGACATGTCTTTAAATCCTCAGCACTGGTTACTGCAAGAACAGCCAAACTAAAGCACACCAAAATTTGAAATTAAACCTGTCCAAAATTGTCATAGGCCATAATATAAAAAGATGAAATGAGGAGGTTTTTCGAAAAAGAAGGCCATTTTATGACACCAGCTGTGCTAAGAAGGGTATAGCATGAATATAATGACATATTTTGAACAGCAGAGGGAGCTTTGGCTCTCTGTTATTGCACTCGCTTTTCACAAGTTGTGCTCATATTGGGTTTTCACTGACTACCTGTGTTTTTTTCCAAACGCTTAGGGACAAAAACACCCAACATGCTTAACAGTAACTTGATTATACTGACCCTAAAGGGATGCGGCCAGAGGGAAATGAACAAGTCTTTTTATGTTTTTACGTGAAACATCTCTGGCCTAGACAAGAAGTCTCCCACATTTATGTGTCATTTAACAAGCCCTTGGCAAGCACTGTTTGTTTGCAATGCGAAGGCGAACTGAACAAGAGCATTTTACTTCCCAGTGACATTTAAGTGAGGCACAAGTTACTATGAAGCAGTAACCTAAGACACAGGGGTAAATGCGACCTTCAGCAACTGACTTAAAGTGGCAACATTGAGGGCAAGGGGTGGGTTGTTCTAGCTGAATGAGTAGGTTGGCGACACCGAAGGCAATGAAAAACAGGTTTCCACATCCCACCCAACGTAGTAAGTGTGTGTGTGTGTGTGTGTGTGTGTGTGTGTGTGTGTGTGTGTGTGTGTGTGTGTGTGTGTGTGTGTGTGTGTGTGTGTGTGCGTGTGCGTGTGCGTGTGCGAGTGTGTGTGTACAGGTTGAGCGTGATTCAGCCGTTTGAGGTACAGACAGAGAGGGATAATCTCCCATTACCTCCTCAAACACAATCTGGATGGAAATGGGATATTTATTCACCATTAAAAATCAGTGATTATCAAACAGTTTATTTTTCATTAGCTTTTCGCATCCAGAGGTGGTTGTGGGAGGTACTGTAATGAATCTGTCTGTAACTGTCCGTCCGTCTGTCTGTCTGTATGTATGTATGTTTGTTCAACTGTAGTGTGTTCCTGTCGTCTGCAGGGGACACCAAACACACTCGGATCCATACATACATTTATAAACACACAAAGGGGGGGGGGGAGATCTACATTGTGATTGCTCATGTTTAAATACCATCACTCTGCATACAGCATCCTTAACGTTGACCTTTGGTCAATCACAAATCCAAACACGACTGGCACTTACCTTTACACGTAACAGGTAGTTCTCCTGGACTCTGTGGCTGAGCTGGGTGCGCGTGGAGAGCGTTCCTTGCGGATCCATCCGGAACGCTCCCCTCTCGTCCCCCCGTAGGATGGAGAAGGTGAAGGGCGCACCGTTGTGGGGGGCATCCCTATCTGTGGCCTGGAGCTGCAGAATACTGGTGCCCAAGGGAACACTCTCCTGTAAAGAAGGGTACATAGAGGAGCTGAACTTTGGCTATGTTTTTCATTTCAAAGAATAGAAACAGATATGGGGTTAAGGCAGTGTTTCCCAAGCTTTTTTGTCTTGCGTACCCCCTAATTCATCTTCTATATTGCTTTCTCTGTCCTGATGTGACTGCTCCATACATTTGTTATAATAATAACATTTTTCCAAGTACCCCCTGCAGTGTGCTCGCGTACCCCTAGTGGTACAGGTACCCCTGGTTGGGAAACACTGGGCTAAGGGACTGAGGCAATGGTTAAAGAGAGAACGGGAGAGAGAGAGAGAGAGAGAGAGAGAGAGAGAGAGAGAGAGAGAGAGAGAGAGAGAGAGAGAGAGAGAGAGAGAGAGAGAGAGAGAGAGAGAGAGAGAGAGAGAGAAGCAGAGAGAAAGAGACATACAGGGAACAATTCAAAATGGATCTGCTTTTTGAAGCCAGACAGCAGTTCAGTTGTGAAAAATTGGGAACTGAACTGACACTAATCCGTAAACTTAAAATTGAACAGTATGTGCACCAAGGTAAACAAAAACACAATTTAAATTCTACAACCCTGGACATTGCGCTCAGTGTGTGTTTTTACGTGTGTGTGTGTGTGTGTGTGTGTGTGTGTGTGTGTGTGTGTGTGTGTGTGTGTGTGTGTGTGTGTGTGTGTGTGTGTGTGTGTGTGCGTGTGCGTGCATGCGCGCGCATGTGTCTTTCTGTTTGTGTGAATTCGTACCAAGGAGAGGAGAAAATGGCCACGTTGTTACTTAGCTGGCAAAGCAGGGTGCCAACAACCTTGGCATTCAAGCTTTTCAAATCCAAGGTGGTAGAGAGCTAACAGTTCTTACCTTTCCTCACTTCATCTCTCCCCTCACTTAAGGTGACAGCTAAATGAAAGTGTAAGGCAGCAGGTGACTGCCTCTCAGATCCGATCACAGGAGTGAGAGAGCGACTTAGCCTGTAGTCTTGGATTTACTTTTTTATTTCTTTGAAAGGAATAGGACAGACTCCAGCCAGTGGGTATTTGGACAGGTCTCCTGGGCCTGTCAGCTGCCATTTGAAGTCTGGACCCTGACAGATCTCTCTCTCTCTCTCTCTCTCTCTCTCTCTCTCTCTCTCTCTCTCTCTCTCTCTCTCTCTCTCTCTCTCTCTCTCTCTCTCTCTCTCTCTCTCTCTCTCTCTCTCTCTCTCTCTCTCCCCTCTCCCCCCCTGTCTCTCTGTCTCTGTCTCTCTCTGTCTCTGTCTCTCTCCCCCTCCCTCCCTCCCTTTCCCTGGTCTTACCTGGATGACAAGGCTGTAGTTGGTCCGGGTGAAGACAGGGGGATTATCGTTGAAGTCCGACACGTCTATGGTGACCGTCGCGCTACTGGATTTGGACGGACTGCCGCTGTCAGAGGCTAGCACTGTCAGCACGTACTCAGATACCTCATTTACAAAATGGAAGAAAACAGAACGAGAGAGAGGAGGGAGGGGGGAGAGACTGTTTACCAAACAAAGGAAAATCAGAAAGTAAGGAGAAGAAAAGAACAGAACAAGGGGGAAAAAAAGAAGTCTAGGAGAAAACATTGAGGCATCGTGAAACAGGCAGAAGCAGTTAAAAGGAAAAAGAGGAAAAGTAGAGAGGAGGAAAAGAGTGAAGGGAAACAGAAAGTTAGGAAAGGACATGAAAGGAGAGTGAGGAGGCAGCAAAGACGGGAGGGGAAGAAGGATACAGAGAGCGACAAAAAAGAGGAAAAAAGGCATCCGCCTTATATCACCTCTGTGGCATTTTGTGGGAAATGAAGCGTAGCACTAGCTGTGCCATCAAAGATTTGTGAAGTTTTCTCTTCCCTCTCAGCCTGTCTCTATATTTATCTTCATCCAAGGTGGTGAAGGAGAAGAAAGTGAAAGCGGAGAGAGGGTGTGTGAGAGGGAGAGAGAGAGAGAGAGAGAGAGAGAGAGAGAGAGAGAGAGAGAGAGAGAGAGAGAGAGAGAGAGAGAGAGAGGAGGAGAGAGCGAGAGAGAGAGAAAGGATGAGAGAGCGAGAGAGATGATGAGAGAGAGCAAGAGAGAGAGAGAAGACTGTGCGAGAGAGAGAGAGAGAGGGTGAGAGCAAGATGATGAGAGAGCAAGAAAGAGAAGAGATAAATAGATAAAAAGATAGGGGGGTGAGAGAGCGAGAGAGAGAGACTGAAAGTGAGAGCAGAAATACAGAAAGAGAGCGGGGAGAGAGAAAGAGGTTGAGAGAGGGAGAGTGAGAGAGAGAGAAGGAGGATGAGAGCGAAAGAAAGAGCGAGAGGAGAGGAGAGAAGAGAAGAAGAAGAAGAAAAAAAAGAACTGAGAGAGCTGTCAGACGTGACGGCAAGGCGGGCGGGTGGGCGGTTGGCCTCACCTGCTCTCTGTCAAGCGCTCGGGCCACGCGTAGCTCCCCGCTGATGGCATCGATGATGAACGGACTCCCCCGGTTGCCGCTGACGATGGTAAAGTGGACACGGTTATTGGCGGGCCCATCAGCGTCGCTGGCCATCATCTGAGGAGGCAACAGACACGCCGTACAACACAGGGTTCAATGCCAAAGCCATTTACCAATGTGTCAAATGATACCCGGCTACCTGCGGGGAACAGATACAGTAGATCAACCTTTGTCTGATTTGATATAGGCCTAGTGGCCTACATACGTAAATAAAAGAAAAGTACTGAATATGTTTAAGAGACAGATATACAGATGTAGAGTAGGCTATATAGTGCATAGTATATTTATATAGACAGACATTTGTAGATCCAGTAGAAAAACTGAGAGGAATGTGTATTTCCCTCATCAAATGAAATATGTATTTGTTCTACGTCTAGCTTTCCAATGACTATCAAGCAAAATTATTGTGGTAAAGGTAAATTAATACCCTACCCCAAAAATGATTATATCACTTAAAAAAATCATATTTTTTTACATAATGTAAAATTACTCTTCCCTACTCTCATAGAAAAACATATCCTTTAGATATACATCATTTTTTAAAGCTTTTAATAAAAGTAATAAAAAACGTACCCCAATGCTTTCACCATACTATCTGAACCCACTAAGCACAAGTCTTTCGAAACATCCATCACTATTCTTGAAGAAATGACAGTACAGAGGGCAATGGCTACACCACACTGTCGCTAAATACATTAAACACAACTCCCACAGAACTTCATTCACTGTCATTGAAGAAATGACAGCAAGAAAAAGGTCAAGTGTTTGTTTACAGGAACAGGTGGCTCATGTTTACAGGTGGGCGCTGCTGCTGAGCAGTGCGGAGGATCAGGGACAGATTATGACTTCATGGGCCCCTGGGCCCGACAACAAGAAAGACCACCATCCATGGAGTCACAACGTTCCAAAGTGTAGTGGGGTTAGCAAAGATGTTGTGCGGGGGTTCAGGGGTTTGTCCCCTAAGAAAAAATTAAAATGCAGTAGTTTAAAGTGCAACTTTCATGCAATCTGAGGACATAAATATAGACCAACAACGAAGTGGGCTTTCTGTAGCGCAGAAGTTTGGGATTCAGGGCCCCCTTGGCTCTTGGGCCCCTGGGCCTGGGCCTGGTTGGCCCATGCAGCAATCGTAGAGGATGACTCACGGTGGCCACAGTGGTCCCCGGCACGGCGTCCTCCCGCACCACGGCGGAGTACACCCCTCCCTGGCTGAAGACCGGCCTGTTGTCGTTGACGTCCGTCACGTTGACCCTGACAGAGGCCATGTTGCTCAGCCGCGGCGATGGCTCCTTGCCCCCCGCTGCCGCTGTCGTGGCCTCTACGGTCAGGAAGTGCTCATGGGAAGCCTCGTAGTCTAGCTGCTTAATCACAAAAATGTCACCTATGGAAAGGGAGATAGACCGAGAGATTTGATTACAGATTTGCCATGGCGAATAATCTCACAAATCTAAAAAATAATGAATATTGATAGTATTAAATGCTACTACTTTGTCTTTTTATAACATTTATCTCAGTTAATAAGTCAGTTGATATTCAAAGCACTCCATCACAAGATAGAGATAGGTAAGTGATTGCAAAAGTGGTAATAAATAGACTGCCTTTAGACTGCAGCACTTTGATGTGCTCAAAATTGGAAGGAATTGGACTAGTGGTCATAATCGTGTGAATAAGTCATAGATGAAAATTACAGATAGGTCACTGAATAGTGAATCGAAGGCATTTATCATTTTGAGGTACACAAAGGTTTCCAAAGAAAGCCATCATCCCCCTCAAAGAAAGTGCAAAACAGAAGAAACAGAAGGCGAGGCAACCGATCCAGATGCAAACCAGCACATCAGTGTGCTATGCAATGCACAGCCAGTGTCCCCAGACTGTCTTGGGGAAACAGTTATCTGTTGTGTGTCACAGCATCAAGGTGGAGTGATGCAATACCATGCCACAGCAGTGGAGTGATGAGCTGACGTTGACGACAGCAGAAGAAGGATGGCTTGCCATATAGTACGCACCCGTGTGGGAGTTGATGCTGAAGGCACCCTGCTCGTTGCCACCGGTGATGGAGTAGCTGATCTCATCACGCGCATCACGAGAGCCTCGACTAGCGAAGATGCGGAGGATCTGGGTCCCTGGAGACACGTCCTCCGCCACGGTGACCACGTAATCCCGGAGCTGGAACTCTGGCGGATTGTCAGCCGCAGTGCGCACCGTGGCGGTGACGGTGTTGAGGGAGGAGAGCGGGCGAGGGGAGCCCTGGTCAGCGGCGCGGACCTTGAGCGTGTACGCAGCCTGGACACTGGCGTCCAGGGGTTTCTCCAGAGTGAGGATTCCAGAATGTTCCTGGATGGAGAACTGGCCTCCGCCGGAGTCCTCGAGTGTGTACAGCACTTTGCTGTTAATTCCTTTGAGAGATAAATAAAAGAAGTAGAGAAAGGAAAAAGAAAGTGATGCAGAAATGAGAAGGAGGCTTTCAAGATGCAGGATAAAATGGAGGGACGCATCTCCTGAACAGGAGCAGCTTAGCTGTGGTCATGAAACAAATACTTCAATGCAATAATGAAGCCATCCCTTTCTCAAAAGATACACAAACAAGAAAGAAGGAAAGGGAAAAAGACGGAAAAGATGGAAAATGAGGAAAGGGAAGAGGGAAGAAGAAAAGATAAGATACAAGAAGGAGACATACGTACTACGGCTCAGCAACAGAAAATGTGGGATTTGCCGTGGGTGAGTGAGTGTTTTAAAGAAAGCTAGAGCAATGTTGAACTCATCACATTCTCAACAATGACAAAACACTAAAATGATTGAGATGTAATAATTACTGTTCTATTCTTGAAAAACTCTTATAAAGGAAAAAACAAATGTGCCCACTGAATAACCTGCACCAAGATTCTTCAAAAACTAGGCTGCATGTTCCCACTCTTTAAGGACACTTTTCACTTTTTTAAATTATGCAGGTCTTACATTTCCCTTCAAATTAAGCTCGATTCTCCTGGACTGACCCTGTGTCTTTAAAAAACCGCACATGCTCCATTTAACTAACTCAGCATGGAACACTATAATATACTTCAGAAATACTGTGGCAGAGTGCAGTATACAGCAACACAACACTGTTTATGGCATAACACCAAATTATGTATGTCTCACATGTCCCTTCAAATTAAGCGCTATTCTGCCCAACTGACCCCACATATTCAAAAAATATCCGTTCAACTCAACATGGAAAACTACATTTCAGAAATAGCGCGACAACAGTACTATAGAGCAACAGAACGCTATTCATGTACAAAGCTGATGATGACACCAAACATCACGACACATCAATCATATGAATGGAAGATAGCACAACAGACCATCCATTTTCTTATTGTGACCTCCGGATCCTGTAAACTGCTCTGACTCTGTAGGGAAAACACAGTGTCACTTCCACCATTTGAACATCCATAACTACTGTACATACTCGGAAACTGGGTGCCGACTGCTTAGGGAATGCACTGTACTTTATATCAACATGACAACAACCCTGATGACAAGAGATGGCTTGTTTTGTCATTGGGTGAGGTTGTTGATTTACACCGAATTGAGGTTGTTGATTTACACCAATGTGTGTTTCTTTGGCAGTGGGGTGTGAAGACTGAAGACAGTCAGCAACAGCAGTCTTTGATGTTGACAACAAACCAGCAAAGAAGAGGGGTGTTTCTTTTTTATGTTTCCCCTCCTCAGATATACAGAACATAAGATATATGCACAGAGCCCTGTAGTCTATCAGTTCTTACTACTGTACACTGCGATGCAAAGACCCCAAAATGTCATTCTTATAGTACACCCAGTCACCATGCCGAGGGGAAAAAGAGGGGAAAAGGCGGATGCTGCAAGAACAACAAGGCAGATATAGGATGTATGTAAATGTGTCAGTCAGTGCCTTTTGGGAAAAGAGCAGGCTGTCCTTATAACACTGGCGAAAAAACAACAACAACATACTGTATGGGAACATGAATGTCTTCGACTTTAAAATTCAATGCAAACACTCGGGCTGCCAACCTGTCAAGTGTTTAATTGTTCCCAGAGGATGCTAATGCGACATGCATGTGTGAACCATTAGCACTTCCCGCTGACAGCCAACAGAAGGCGCGCATACATACGCGCCCGTAACGTGGCGGAGAGAGCAGGCACCCGAGAAAAGCATTGTGGGCCTGCCTGCTACTGATGCTTCCACAGTCACACGTCTGACACCTCAGAAGGCACAGACAGTATCTCATAGCACAGAAGCCCTTCTAACCCTTATACAATAAATTACAAACAATACTGTAATTCCTCTGAGAGGAGAATTAACACTCCTTAGATGAAGGCAGGAGTCATTCCAATAATATATGGCGTGCTGACAAGGATGGATTACATTTGTGGGCAACAGGGAATAAATCACAACTAACAAATCTATTTTTACAAAGAAGTCAGATTTCACAAACAGCTTTGTGCTTTTAATAGCCTGACAATCCAATCCAACCCGCGCAACAATCCATGGGGAGGAAAATTCATTTAAAGTGCCTCTGCATCGAATATCCCTACTTTCTAGTCTACTTTATAACCTTATCCTAATAAATACACAAAAGCCCACCAAAAATGCTTTTTAAAAAAGTATCTATTCAAGAAGACGCTTTTGCACACCTCTGTAGTGGGGCAGGTGCGTAGGATATTATCCCAGTGGAGTTGTCATTCAAGTGTAAAGAAATCCCACACACTGTCCATTGCACCAACAAACTTCAATACAACGCTGAAGAAGGTCAGATGACCGAAACGTTGTATAAAGTCTGTTGGTGGAATTAGACCCCGAAGCCGTTTGTATTTAGGATAATGGCTGGCTGGTGCAATTATTGGCTGGCTAGCTGGCTCAGCCAGAACCTTAATGGCTGCTGCAGGCTACTGATTAATTAATAAGGTTCCCGCATGCAGTGTAGGCCTACTGGTTACACACATAAGCTAGATTTCTACAACACAGGTGGTTAATTAGGAAGAAGAAGAAATGGATTGTAGCCTACTAAAACAAATATTGTAGGCTATTTATTTCAGCACATCACTGCTTGCTTCAGAATTTTTCACTCTCATACAAAAACTTTTTGAATCCAGTCACTGTCACTGTCACTGACAAAAAAGATAGTTGTAGTTGTAGACAGTGTAAAATGTCATGCATTGCGTATAGATGACACGCAGAGGTTAGGTTTAGGGATGGTCTGGGCACAATTTCAGAATGTATTGAAAATGTATTCAGAATGCCGAATGAAGAGATGGACCCCGGTCGGGAAAAGAAAGAGGGGAAGGCCAAAGAACACCTGGCGAAGGACCGTGATGACAGAGCTAAAGGGGATGGGGCTGTCCTGGGATGGCGCACAGGCCAAAGCACGAGACAGGGTTCAGTGGCAGTGTATGATTGCGGCCTTATGTCCCAGCCGGGACGAAGAGGATAAGTAAGTAAGTAAGTGGGCAAAATTTAGCTGTTCTTGGCAAAAGTCCTAAATAAAAGTAGCAGAAAGACTGCATTACTGACAGGTTAGGTTTAGGGATGCTTTTGGTTAGGACACAGCAAAGCATATTTGCGTTTAGCAACAGAAGTGCGTTGTGGCAAAAGAAAATCGCAGACACGGCCTCGTCAATTGTCAAAATTGCATAAAAGTGCTTTACCGTTGCGTCAAACTTAAAAAGGTGTCGCACCAACACGCAGAATGCATTGGCGTGCTATGTGCTAAAACATGATGACAGCCTCCGGTATTTGATGCACATAAATGGCTCAGCCAAATTTTAATAGATGGCGGCTCATTTTGGCTTACAAAATTATTGGCTGGCGGCTGCTGAAATTCTTTATGGTGGTTTTGGCGGTTTTGACGGCTTGTGGCGGCGGCTTCGGGCTCCAGGTGGAATGGATAGTGTGCGGGATTTCTTTACACTAAAAAAGTATCTATAAAACACAAAGGCAGAATATGCAATGCTCTCATCATTCCCTGAAAGTGGGCCGAATGTGGACTGTAGAGAGAAGAATGTCGTGACAGAGCCACTGAACACTGCCAGCCAGTCACAACCACCTACCGGAGTCCGGGTCTAAGGCCTTCATTTGGGCCACGTAGGCTCCAGGCATGATGTTCTCTGCCACGCTGAAGTGCTGGGCATCCGGCGTGAACCGCGGGGGGTTGTCATTGACGTCCGCCACAGTGATCACCAAGGCGACCTGGCAGGACAGGCCCCCGCCATCCTGAGCTCGCACGGAGAGCTGAAATGTCTCCCGATCCTCACTGTCCAATGGCAACAGAGTTCTCAGCTCGCCTTTGAACAAAAGTGAGAAACAAACACATAGAGACAGACACAGACACACACACACATCCAGACACACATGCACGCATGCATACACAATTAGACAGACAGACAGACAGACAGACAGACAGACAGACACACACACACACACACACACACACACACACACACACACACACACACACACACACACACACACACACACACACACACACACACACACACACACACACACACACACACACACACTTGTGTTTAAAACCCTCATATTTAATATTCCTCCCTTGCACCTACTCCCAAAGCTGCAATCTGTGTAATGTAATTCGTATTTACACATAACTTTCCAATCATTCATGTTTACCTTGCAATTTTACAAACTTTAAGATGGGAGAAGCTCCAGACACTGTGAGTATAATCATTTTTCATGTCCCTGACATTAATAAGAGGAGGAAGCGTTTCTACCTGCATACAGACAAGAAGAAATATGGTTTTATGATTCATGATGTTGGTTTTGAAAACATTGAGACTGGTGATGGCAGATACTGTAGTGTAGACTCATAGAAGCCGAAGAATGAGAAAGATCTGAGAAAAACCTTCTCAGACACCAACGATTCCAAGAAACACACCAACATGTTTCTCATTACTAATGCTAAGTCCATTTTTTGTACCGGATAAAAAAAAATATATTACATCCATATGGGAATGGATCGGAAAAATATCATGTAAACATCGCAATGAAACACTTGGTGAAAACGATGTAATAACCAGTCAGAATGCACATTTCTTCACAGTTGAGGAGATCTCAAAATACTGTAGAACACAGTTTCCTCCACTGTCCCTGCCAAGCCCCAGGGGATGGGTTTAACAGTCAAACCACTACTGTTGTGTGAACTGCTGCACAAATACAGTATGTATTAGAGCATTTTCTTACCTATATGAAGAACTCATTTAAACGAGACATATAAATAGAATTTCAACAAATCTTTGCAGATTTTTTGCAGGTAGCTTCAAGGCTAAAGGAACACTTTAACACAATAAAGTTACCTGATTTTTCATTATCAAATTCAAACAAACGAAACAGTGATTTAACAGAACATTAACTGAAAAGCATTAACTAACGTTAACATTTTCTAACATCTTTGGAAAAGGAGTTCTTCCTACAGTATAATATTGATGGAGCCAGAGCAGATGAGGCTTTCTCAGAAGTTGTGCATACAGTGAGTCCAATATGTATTTGATCCCTTGCTGATTTTGTTGGTTTGCCTACTAACAAAGACATGATCAGTCAATAAATGTTATGATAATATGTATTCTAATATGGAGAGACAGAATATCAAAAATAAAATCCAGAAATGAACTGAAAAGAATATATATTAATTTATTTCCATTTCATCGAGCAAAATAAGTATTTGATCCCCTGCCAACTGATTACAGTTCCGGGCCCACAGACCAGATGGGCACTTCCGATCAACTTGTCATCTGAATTAAAGACACCTGTACATACTAACATGCATAAAAGACACATTGAATCAGCAGAATCAGTCCATAGTATGAGTGAATCAGTCACACTCCAACCTCACCAGCATGAGAAAGACCAAAGAGTGGTCAAATGATATCAGGGACACGATTTTAGACCTGAACAAAGATTAAATGGGCTGCAAAGCCACAATAAAGAGACTGGGTATTAATGACCCAGCTGTTGATGCATTTCTTCCAAAATGTGAGGAATACAAAATGACTATCCATCAGCCTGTCTGGGGTTCTATACAAGATTTGACCTTTTGTAGGGATTTGATAATCATGAGAACAGAAAGAAATCACCCTAGAGCTATACGGTATGAACTAGGCAATGATATCAAAGCTACTGACCAAAATCACTGAGAAAACAACTGGTAGCACTTAATGCCACAGAGGTTTAAATTCCTGTAGTGCACACATGGTACCTTTACTTCAGAAGGAACCTGTGCAGTCCCACTTGAGGTTTGCCAACGGACATCAGACTGATTTAGGATATGATAAGGAGGTGCTGTAGTCAGATGAAACCAAAATCAAGATGTTTGGCATTATCACAATTCAATGTGTTTTGAGAAAGAGTACTACTGTCTATGATCCCAAGAACACCCTCCTCACCATCATGCATGAAAGTGGTATCATTACGGTTTGAGGGTGTGTGTGTGGCCAAGGCACAGGACAACTTCACATCGTCAACGAATGGATGGAGGGAGACATGTAATGTGCAATCCTGAGTGCAAACGTCCTTCCCTCCACCACTATACTGAAGGGTGGGTCATTTTTGGATCTCCCAACATGACAATAATACACAACATACAGTCAAAGCAACGAAGGAGTGGCTCAATAAGAAGCATATTAAAGTCGTGAAGTGGCCTAGACAGTCTCCAAATATTAACCCTATAGTAATTCTATGGAGAGAACTGAACCTCCCATTTGCCAAGCTACAGCCACACACTATTAATGTTTTAGAGATAACGTGCAAAGAAAAATGGGCAAAAATATGTTCTACTATATGCACAAACATTGTCATCTACTAAAAGAAGCATCTGACCTCAGTGCTAGACAACTAGGGCTTTGCCACAAAGCACTTTATCTTCTTTAGCTAGAGGGATCAAATACTTATTTGCCTAAATTAAATACAAATAAATTAAAATATATTATTTTAAGTTATTTTCTGGAATTTATTTTTTATATTCTGTCTCTCCATGTTTGAATACATATTATCATAAATTAATAGACTGATCATGTCTTTATTAGTGGGCTAACCGGCAAAATCAGGAAGGGATNAAATACATATTGGACTNACTGTATTCATGCTGCATGTCGATATCTTTGTGGGACCTTCCTGTGGGCTGCAGTGCACGTGTGAATATGTTTGAATGTTGCATGAACACATTCCATGATTCATAACGTGGCCTTTTTTACATAGCTTTTAAGCAAATGTGCTCTGTAAAGGGAGTATTCAGCTGTGTGGAATGACACTAATGGATTTTCATGTAATTTTCAGTAACAGTATTTTATTAGATTTATTTTGATGGGACTGGTTACATATTTTTACATAGTGTTAACAGGCTGTATGTCATGTACTGTAAAAGCTTAGTAGTCTCTCTTGCTGTGTGTGTGTGTGCGTGTGCGTGTGCGTGTGTGTGTGTGTGTGTGTGTGTGTGTGTGTGTGTGTTTGTGCGTGCGTGTTTGTGTGTGTGTGTGTGTGCGTGTGCGTGTGTGTTCGTGGGTGTGAGAGAAAGAGAGAGCGAGAGGGAGAGTGAGAGCGAGAGAGAGAGAGAGAGAGAGAAACTGTCTCTCTCTCTCACACACACACACACACACACACACACACACACACACACACACACACACACACACACACACACACACACACACACACACACACACACACACACACACACACACACACCAACACAGAGACAGAGAGACAGAGAGACAGAGAGAAGAGAAGGTGTGTCCCTGTGTGTGTCTGCATTGTTTCGGAAAGAGAAAGTGTGGTTTTCTACCTGTGGTTGGATGCAGACTGAAATGTTGTGAGCCGTCTCCAAACAGGTGGTATGATATCTGGGCATTGGCGTGGAGATCGGCATCTGTGGCGGACACCTGCATGATGAGCCATCCAGCAGGCGCGTCCTCGGCAACCGCTCCAGCATATGCCAGCTGACCGACCAGTGCACAAATCAAAGCATACACGTTAGCTTAAAAAGCCGCACACACAAAGACACACACACAAATGTATGCACGGATGCACACACAAATGCATGCACATATGCACACATGCGTGCACACACACACACACAGGGGACAGACAAGGGAGAGAAATACTCTCTCTATCTCTCTCTCTCTCTCGCTCTCTTTCTCTTTCTGAAACAATGCAGACACACACAGGAACACACTTTCTATTCTCTCTGCATCTGTCTCTATGTCTCTCTGTGTCTCTCATCACACATGTACACACTTACACACAAACACACACACATATACACACCATACCTGTCAACCATCCTTAATTTCAAGGGAAACTCCCTAATTCTGACTTATTTCCCACTGTCTTCCAGAATTGGTATTTTCCCGCAAAATATCCAGATTTTTCACATTATCGAAAAACACTGTCGGTCCACACAACAAGGAGAAACTCATATTTAATTGTTTTTCACACTGTATGCTCCTTTAAAACGTGCGCTGTGGGGGAATTTTAAACAGGACTGGCTTTGCACGTGGACTGTGTGAAAAGCAGAGTAGAACGCAGCGTCCGGTCTGTCCCTGTCGTCCCATTGACTGTCAGGATTTGACCTATTGATAATTCCCCAAATTTTGGCTTACAAGTTTTTCTCAACTGCTTTGGACCATTTCTCAAATCTCTCTAGCAATTTGCAAAACATAATGTTCATTCTCAAAACAGCTTTAACAAATTGCAAAACACCTTGCATGACCTGCAAAACCGAGTCTCTTGCTCAAAATTCTTAGTTCATCTTTCAAAAGTAAGTTTTTGTGTCAATGAACGTGTCAGTGCCATCAGAAGGGTTAGTCATTGTGTCATAGTGTATGGACAAGCTAGTCAAATTGATTTATCATGTTGTCAATTGACTAGTACTCTTCGGAGGATCTTCTCTGAAACGAAATGTTTAGATTGTATGGGGAATGTTTTAAATTTGACTTTATATAACATTGATCAGATAAGACTGTACTAGATATACATTTAGAGAATGACCTATTTATTGAAAGGCATTCTCGTTGCAAAATAGCAACTCTGGTTGAGGTGTCAAAATGCGCCCTCTACCACCCCTTTTTACTTGTCTTGCAAGCCCATGTGAAAAAATATAGAACTGTAAAGCAAAATAAATTTGAATCAATACACTGATACTGTATAAATTGCACTTACTCTCTTGAAATTAAATTCTAGGGAAGTACTGTATTGTAATTTTGCGCGCAGCGTAATTATAAAGGGCACATGAGGCATAAAGAAATGTAATGCAATACAGTGCCTATTGTTATATTGCATGCCTGTTTTCTCTTTGAAATATTATTCCCTTCTACTGCCTTTGATTAGAGAGAGTCCATATTTACCTCTGAGCAATCTACAAGTTCAGATCATATTTATTAGACACAAACCGAATGGAAATTAAACACTGCTTAATACATTACGACAGCTTGGTAAATCATTTTGCATATCAAGACTTATACAATGACCTAGGGCCTAAATGTTTTGGGTGGTGAGTTTCATGTATTCAGTGAAAAGCTTTTTGAGTGATATGACAAAAGCAATTGATAACGTACAAATAATCTGAGAATTGTACATGATCATGGCATGGTGGACGAGAGCATTTGCTATATGCTGAAAACAATGAGAACAAAAACTTTTGAGAATTATTATTCTGTTGTGAGAAATGTACAAAACCAATAGAGAAACACTGTAAAATATGGGAATTTTCCTGATTTTTGGCAGCTAAAAGTTGACAGGTATGACACAAACACACACACACACACACACACACACACACACACACACACACACACACACACACACACACACACACACACACACACACACACACACACACACACACACACACACACACACACAAAAGAAAACTTGCCCCACACATTGCCAAAGAGGTACTCATCAGCTCCACTGAGGTGTACTGTATACTTACGTATTGTATTGTACACCACATCATGTGAACAGAACATGATCCAGATCCAATAACTCATTTTCTTCTCAGTGCCGTCAAAGTATTCTGGGGACAGCCCCAGTCAATATAATCATAAAAGCCAATTCATACCACAACCATTTTAAACTGTTTTTATCATCACGTCGGCCTAATGCTTCATCATTGAAAGGAAAATTCTATTAGAATCAGCAGAGCAATTTACACCAACAACACTGCTTTTGCCCTTCAATTATACGTTGGGAGATATAGACTGAAAGCATACAGTGCATATATTCAATTTCTCCCCATCTCCATTATGTCTCATCATAACATTTTATTGTTTTGATTTGATTATACCTTGTAAATCCCCATGCAAATGGATGGTTTTACACGTCAGTGGTAATTGTGTTGGCTTTTTACCTTCTCGCAAACAGGGCTGTTGTCATTGGCGTCCAGGACCTTTATGTCCACAGCTGCCCTGGCCAAGTGCGTGCCATCTGTGGCAGTTAGGTTTAGGAGGTAATTATCCTTTTTCTCGCGGTCCAGAGGTTTCCTCACCGTCAGCCTCCACTCACCCACTCTGCCCTGGCTACGCCCGACATCAAAGTGGCCCGCAGTGTCCCCACCTGAAATCACCCACACATAGAAAATACACACATACACATGCGTACGCACACACACACATATTTACAGGCAGACGTGCATACACACAAATGCACAAACACACACAGGTGAAATAAAACTGACCAAACACACACAGGTGTATAATGCAATGTGCTATTGATGCAGCACTAATTTGCACCTCTCAAAACATATTTATATTAGTCACCATTGTCATACACTACATCTGTGTGAGATAATAAGCACAAGGGGAACTGAACAAAGACAACTATTCACATGCACGAAATGAGGTGCTGTCATAACTGAATAGGCTCGGCATGATAGTAAATTGCTCCACGGCCGCGTAGCCCAGACAGCAGCGTGGGCCTTTATGTGATGCCGAGCGCTCCAGTAATTGTTTGTTTGCACTATCAGGCCCTCCTGGTAATTTGCCCTATTAACCATGTCCAATGTGCCTCCAAACAGTACAGCACAATGTTGTTTGTCATTTAAACAAGCAAAAAGGAATGCGTAACTACCTTAAGAGGGTGGTTTGAAATGCTACTGCTAACATGAACATATTGTCAGGGGGGAAATTACATTGCAAGTTTTATGAATGTATTAAACATACCAGAAGAGTGAGATAATGACATTTGATGACCCATTTGTCAATCTTGCTGTTTGGTCATTTTCAACTAATTTCAACCAACTATTTCCTCTGAGAATACCAGTTAGATAAGATCATGCTCACCTGAAATATAGCAGCGTATTTCCCGGTTTCTTTCCTCGCTGTCGCCATCTGTGATGACAAACACTGCCACCACTGTAGACACTGGGTCATCTTCACTGACGACCGCTTTGAAGACGTCTTCTGCAAAGCGCGGGGCATTGTCATTGATGTCCAGCACTGTCACCTCCACCAGAGAGGTTGCTGTCAATCGCTGCTCCTCCCCTCGATCTGAAGCCACCACAGATATGGTGTACTTGCCATTCTGTTCTCGGTCAATCTCCTTCAATGTGGTTAGCCAGCCTGTTATGGTATCCACAGTAAACAGATCCAGAACCTCAGGGCTTTCCTGGTTCTTGTCTAGGCTGTACAGCACTTGGCCGTTGAGAGCTGTATCTTGATCCACAGCCCTGACTTGGATGATTGATGTTTGTTTGGGAGAGTTTTCTACAATGTATGATTGATACGGGTCAGAATCAAACTGGGGGCTGTTATCATTTACATCCATCAGTTCAATTTTCACCTCCACCATAGATTTCATTTCCATCCCTCCCTGGTATTTTATTGCCTGCACTGTCAGATGGTACCAAGGTGTGCTTTCATAATCGAGACGCTTTGCTACTCTCAGAACACCACTGATGCTGTCGATCGCAAATGCATCTTCCCTGTTGCTCTCAGGTAGATTGCCTCTGAGGAGGTTGTATGTCACAAACTGGTCGCTGCTGTACACATCGATTGTATCAATCTCTGCTCCAACCGTAAGATCCTCTGAAATCTGCAGCTGAATGGTTGGCTTTACAAACTTTAGCTCAGACATGGCCGATGGGACCACAGTGATATGAACAGGAATGAATGTGTGCCTCTGTGGAGTCCCTGAGTCCCTGGCCTTCACATACAGTGTGAAGAGATTGTTCTCAGATTCCAAAAGGTGTTGCTTTGAGCTGATAACACCAGTCTGTGGGTGTATTTCAAAGTGTTGAACTTCAGAGTCTATTTCATACAGAATGTCTGCATTGACTCCTTCATCCAAGTCCACGGCTGTTATTTTCATGATTGAAAATCCTGTAGATACATTCTGAGGGACTGACACATTGTATTCAGACACAACAAACTGAGGGGCATTGTCATTTACGTCTGTGACGATCACCCTTACAGTGCAAAATCCGACTTTGCCACCACCATCTTTTGCCATAACATTTATATCTAGTGCCCTTTCGAGAGTGCTTTCCCGGTCGAAGCTCTCCAGAGTGTAAATCTGCCCGTCGGCATCAATGGTGAACTTATCTCTCACTACCTCGTTGACGATGAAGTATTTCACCTGACCATGAACCCCTCTGTCTTTGTCTGTGACTTTGACCTCCGTGACCAGCGTGCCTACGGGGGAGTCCTCTGGGAGCTGCACTAAATACTCCCTCTGGGCAAAAGAGGGGCTGTGCGAGTTTTCCTGGATCACTCTGATTTTTACCTCAGCAGAGCTTCTAAAAACACCATCCGTCACCAGAACATTCATGCTGTAAGAAGGCTCCATGCCACTGCGGTAGTGATTTGACACCATCATGTCCCCCGTCTTTTTGTTCAATGTGAAATGTGCACGCTCATTGCCAGACAAGAAGAAGTACTCCAGCTTGCCTACATCTGATGCGTCGGGATCATCGGCTCTAACGTTCAACAAAAAGTGTCCGGGAGATGACAGCTCGCTAACTGCAGCTTCATAAGACTCCTTTGTGAAGGCTGGCGGGTTGTCATTCACATCGGCTAGAGAGATGATCACAGAGGCTTCGCCAGACAAGGCAGGGACGCCTCCATCTACTGCTCTCACTCTCAGTGTGTGCTGTTGCTTTGTTTCATGGTCTAAAGGGCTAGCAATGGAGATAGTGCCAGTCTCTCGATTAATACTGAACAGACTCAAGTCACTGTGGCCCACTGGGTGCAGCAGTTCATATGCCAGTATTTTGTTACTCCCAAAGTCAGCATCAGTAGCCTTGACTTGAAGTATTGGTGTGCCAATCACAGCAGACTCAGGCAGGGTGACATTGTAGGCATGTGTCTCAAACACTGGGGAATTGTCATTCACATCTAGAAGTATGATGTCAATGAAGACCTCTGAATGGGCACCTGTCATGGCATCCATACCACGGATCCTCAATTTATAAGCTGGGTGGACCTCAAAATCCAGGTCCTGAATGATTTCTACGACACCTGAGTGAAAGTTAATGGAGAAATGCCCAAGGGGATCACCCTCGAATATACTGTAGAAAGCTCTGGGGCTGTACAAGCCATTCACCTGCACTTGCATTATGGAAGTATGTGGTGGTGTGTTCTCTGGTATTTCAATGTTGTAAAAGGGCTTTTCAAACACAGGTGCAGCTTCGTTCAGCACCATCACTGACACCTCAACTGTGGAGGACAGGGGAGGCTCTCCTAAATCCTCAGCGAACACATTCAAAACAAACTTTGTGTTCAAGGCCTCAGAGTCAAAGGGCCTTCTCAGAGAGATTTCTCCCGAGGAAGATATCTGAAAATACTTGTGCTCGTTCAGAACATATTTGACCTCCGCATTTCTACCGGCGTCCTTGTCGACAGCTGTCATCTGTCGAATTACTTGGCCCACTTCTGCATTTATCTGGACCAGAACATGATAGGGCATGTTCACAAATATTGGCGGACAGTCATTAATGTCCTCAACCTTCACTCTAACAAGGACATTGCCGATGACCTTAGATGACCCTGGCTCTGTTGTAACCCCAACCACGACCTCGTGAACCTCTTGCTCCTCTCGGTCAAATGGTAATCCAGTGGTAAAGAGCACCCCTGAGGTTTGACCTATTTCAAAGCGGCCATCTTCATCGTTGAGAATGGCATAAAAGAGATGGTCGTTTATCTTCCTGCCCACAACGGAGATAATGGCGATTGTCTTCTTCTCCGAGGAGTTCTCACGCACGACAGCCATATAGATTTTTTGGGTGAACCGCACACTGCTCTCGTCTTTGATCTCTTTCACTGACACTCTGACAGTGGCAGTGCTCTGCCATCTGCCATCAGACACTCTGACAGTGAGCTTGTACCTGCTGCGGAGCTGAGTGGCATTCTGCACAGAAATGACACCGGAGAGAGAATCAATTTTGAATTTCTCGCCGATATTGCCATCTGAGATGGAGAACAGCAATCTGGCCTGAGAGTCCTCGTCTGTGGCTTTGACGGCCATAATTCGGACCCCCTTATAGGCTGGCAGGAGAAGAGTGGCGTCGTATAAGTCTTGGCTGAATTTCGGCTCACAGTCGTTCACGTCAACGACTTGGATGGTCACTCTGGCAGCATTGCTAGCAAACCGCCGAGGCTCCCCCATGTCGTGGGCTTGCACACTGAATTGGAAAGCAGTCCTCTGTTCATAGTCGAGATTGGATTTTGTCTGAACGGCACCTGTGTTGGAGTCGAGGAGAAAGTACTTGCGTGCATCAGGCTCCACAATCTCATACATGACTCTGCCATTAAGATCTGTGTCTGCATCAGTGGCATGAATTACTAGGGGTGAATTACTGTCCATTAAAACCAAGCTATTAATTGCAGCTGACTCACTGATCGTTCCCAAGAATTCGTCTTTTGAAAAGACAGGGGGGTTGTCATTTTCATCTTTTATGTAAATGAGAACAGTCACATTACTGGCAAATCCAGCCATGTCTGTGCCTTCCACTACCAATCTGTATGAAGATGTCATTTCATAGTCCAAAGTCTTTAGTGTAACTATGGCACCCGAATGTGGATTTATAACAAATGCATAGTCATTGTTGCCCTCTTTGATCTGATAGAAGACAGACGATTGACTGGACACTTCGACCAAGGCCACCAAACTCCCAACTGCGGCACCCTCACTGACTCCCGCAGAGATTTCACTGGACGTGAATTTCGGCTTGCCGTTGTCTGCGACTGTGACTGAAATGTGGACTGTCGTCTCGGCACTGAGAGGAGGCTCCCCCTTGTCGGTGGCTTTGATGATCAGAGTAAACTCATCGATCTCAGTGCAGCAGTCAAGCTCCTCAGCCACAGTAATCATTCCGGATGACATATCAATAGCAAATGTGCTCGCTTCATTTCCTGAAGAAAGAAGGATGAGAGGAAGGGGATCAGTTGCTGTTGTCATTATTCAATTTCCAAGAAACGTAGTTCATGCATTGTTTGTTTCTCTGATTGTTTTTTTTTTTTAATTTAGTACGAACTTGAACATGTGCTTTACTGTCAAATTAAACTGCAAGAGGTGATACTTAGTATCTCAAAAAACTGAAGGGGTGTGAATTAAGTGGAGCACTGAATCAACCCTTAAGGAAGGTTACTAGACAGTTGCAAACAAACTTTTATCTGACAACTATAAATTGAAGACACCACTAGATCCCCGACCCCTAAATTAAAATTTCCAACATCATGGAAAGCTTTTTGTGCCAGTGCAGAGCAGAAAAAACATTTTATATTTACTCAAATTCCTGTAACCTGGGACGGATTATGACTCCATGGGCCCTGGGCCTTTCCCAACAGCCTCCCCCCACCCCCATGTGGCTTTAGGGCCCCCTTGAATCTTGGGCCCCTGGAGCCCCTGGGCCCAGTGAAGTAGTCGTGCCTTGCCTGCAACCAAAGAGAGGCAGAGTCAAAGAGGCAGCCCACCTGAGTGGATGCTGTAGAGCAGCTCTGCATTCTTCCCCTTGTCTTTGTCCAGGGCAGTGACCTGTGTCACCACACTTCCCAAGGCTGATGTCTCCAACACACGAGCAGAGTAGCGAGAGCTTGTAAAGTAAGGGGCGTTGTCATTGTTGTCCTCCACGGTAACCGTCACCCGCACAAGGTTACGTTTTAACGGGAGCTCATGGTCTCGCACCTGAGGGGGAAAAGAAAAGAGAGGATCTTTGTTAAAGTGGAAGTCTGTTTGCTTTGTATTCCCATTGTAGGTACAGTCATGGCCAAAAGTGTTGGCACCCCTTCAATTCTGTCAGATAATACTCAATTTCTTCCAGAAAATGATTGCAATCACAAATGCTTTGTTATTAATATCTTCATTTGTTTTTCTTGCAATGACAGACCGTGTTCTTTTCTTTGAAGGCCTAATTTTTTTCCTGTTAACTCAAATGAATACAAGAAAAAAAATGAGAAAAGAACACAGTCCGTACAGTCAAATATGGCAGAGGTTCCCTGATGTTTTGAGGCTACTTTGCTTTCTCTGGCACTGGACTACTTGGCTGTGTGCATGGAATTATGAAATCTGAAGACTATCAAGACATTTTGCAGCATAATGCAGGAGTCCACCCCCTAGTTCCATAGAAAACCTATGGAGAGATGTCATAATGGCAGTTTGGAGAAAGCACCCTTCAAATCTCAAGAAGGATGGTCTAAAATTCCAGCAGAGCGTTGTAAGACACTCATTGATGGTTACCGCAAGTGGTTGTTCGCAGTTATTTTGTCTAAAGGCTGTGCTACCAAGTATTAGGCTGAGGGTGTCAATACTTTTGTCCGGCCCATTTTTGGAGTTTTGTGTAAAATGATCATTCATTTGACTTTTTTCTCATTCTCTCTTGTGTTTTTTCATTGCAAGAAAAACAAATGAAGATATTAATAACAAAGCA
>NC_085879.1:815000-837500 GCF_034702125.1 Engraulis encrasicolus
CTTCTCTGAGTCAGTTGCTTTCTCTCTATAACTTTTTCTTGTCTTTCCTGTCCTCTCCATCCTCTCCCTCCCTCCTTCTCTGTTTCTCCCTCTCTGTCTCGCTTTCTCTCCTCCCACTACCCCCCTCTTTCTGTATCTCGCTGTTGTACTATATCACAAAAAACTTTCAGTGCCTGCTGACTGGTAAGAAAGAAGCAGCGAGTAGCTGAAGTGTGTCTGACCACACAGTGTGTAGGGTCTCCATTATAAGCCTGACAGTGCAGATGAGGAGTGGAACAGGGAGTGGGAGTGGGGAGTGGGAGTAGTGGAGAGAGGGAGGTTGGAAGAGTGCAACCTACCATGAGGATATTATATTCGCCTGCAGCGAAGGACTCTCTGGAGGACACCATCCCCGTCCTGGGGTCGATGACAAACTTTCCGTGCCTGTCGCCATCCTCGATGCTGTATGTCACCTCGGCATTGGGGCTGCCAGCTGCGTCCTGGTCCGAGGCGATAACGCGGTACACCGGCTGCCTGTCTGCTGTCCTGGCCCTCGCGGGCAGCTGTATTTTGTAGACCTTCTCCAGAAACTGAGGGGTGTTGTCGTTTATGTCCAGCACCTTCACGATCACTCGGACAGCGACAGATTTAGCCGGAGTGCCACTGTCGGTGACCGTGATCTGCAAGACAGTGTGCCGAAGGAAGCAACATGACTTGTTATGGAGAACTGCACCAGCAGCTTTTTCTTTCAGAGCCTTAATCACAACATGAGATTCTCCGGACGGCGTGAATGCATGGAGGAGACATGTCATTTCACCGGGATGTCTGGATGGCTATCCAAAGAATAGCTGGGGGATAGATGGCAGATAATGGAAAGGATATTGCATTCCTGATTGTGGGAGGACGGAAAGAGGATATCTAGGAGTAACAAGATTGAGTGAATGCTGATGAACATAAATTTGTATTTTCTACAATGACGTGGCTCTATTTTTTTCCTTCTATTCCTGCTATTTCTATGTTTAAAGGGAAAGAAATGTCAGCTCTTTCCATCACTGTAATTCCACAAGCAATCAACCACATGGAACATGACTGCCTCTGACATTTCCTCGTAGCCTAAATGCCACATAATACATATGAGGAATGATGTGCTTTGATAACCGCCCAAAAAAGAAAGAACAGAGTTTGATGATGACCTCAATTTGGCAAAAAGAGAAAGAGAGAGAAAGAAAAATGTCATCTAGCTCTCTAAAATAGAGACAGAAAGAGTACCATATTTTAATGGGAACGGTCTGACAATGTATGAGCTTGAATACAAACCAGCTCAAGGCCAGGCAGCTATGTGACAGGCCTTCCACTGAGTGATAGTCTTCATCTGGCACTCTTCCCTTCATATTCCTTTTCTTTGAATAATTAAAAACCTCCACTGACCCATTTGAACATTAAAATCCCACACTGCATTTCTCCAGCTTTCAAGATATACTGTAAGTCTCTTTTCTACTGTACAATGACACTGACGTTAACATTTTGACACCTCTAGAAACTGAATTGTAACGATGCTTGATTTAACTGATTTCGTGAAATATAAAGATGGCTGATGTACCTCAAGTGAATGTTCCTCCTGTTTCTCTCTGTCTAATTTCCGGGATGTTGTTGTCAGCAATCCTGCAAGTAAAATTATGTTATTCTAGTACAATGTCCAATTAAAACATGAAAATGGTAAGTAAAATGGGTCTACTCACATTAAAATCTAGCCTTATGTGTAACATTCACAGGCTACAGGAGATTGTGAGAAGTTATAGTGGATAGAAATAAAACGTTTTGAAAATTCACTGACATAAATGAGGGGGTCAGTGAAAAGTACTTCGAACAATAACAGGGGCAACTGAACTATTTATGCCCGAACAAGAGAAAGAAGATTGCTAAGATGTGCCCAGATTTCACTCTCCATTATTCTCTAAAGCAAATTCAAATGAGCCTGAACAGCTGCTTTTCCTTTTCAGCATCAGACACATGTTTTATTCAGTCGCTAATCCAAACCAACCTCCCTTATTATCACTCCCCAAATTGCTTTCACCTTCACAACAAGACATTATCATTTTAAGCAGACAACGAGTTCTCCAACTTTGTAGAGAAGATGGATGTATATGGCAAAAGGTGAGCATATGTAGGAAGCCATGAGGTAACTGATAGATGTTGTCCATCTTACAGAAACTTGAGGTGAAAATGTAGGGCTTTTTTCCACTTACAGGTACTGCTGAAAATATACAGAGTGTTCTGTGCATTGCAGTCCTTCAAAAATTCAGTCATCCACACACATTGATTATTATTCCTTATCATTCATGTTGTCATGGGTGAAAAAGACATGGAATATGGTTTTGATCAAATAATTACTGTATAAATACGGTCTGTGTGCGTCTAAAAAACATGACAAAAACCTGCAATGATGGCTTTGGCATTTTTCGAGCCTGGCTAAACATTGACCAATTAAGTGATTACTGTTGCCACTTACCTGTCTTGGGGTCGATGATAAAGAAGCCCTGGGGGTTCCCACCAGTTATCCTGTAGGAGAGCTTGTCATTCCTCCCGCCTGAGTCTGGGTCGTGCGCTTCGATCTGGACGACTGAGGTGTCTTTGGGGGAGTTCTCGTAAATGGACTGGAAGTAGATGGGCTCTGAGGTCTGTGGAGCATTGTCATTGGCGTCCTTCACCTCGATGTACACCTCCACAGAAGAAGACTGCGGCACCACTCCTTGGTCAGTGGCGTAGACCGTGAGCCAGTACTGACCCGTGGTCTCACGGTCCAACTTCTCCTCCGTGTATATGACGCCTAGAAAAAGCAGAAGATGGAGAAGAAACATGTTGTGCTACATGATCTGCAGAGCAGAGGCCTGCTACTCTCATGGATGGCTGGTCGATTGGGGCAGAGAAAATTCCTGTACTGTATGAGCAGAGCAAAGATAGGCTAACCGAGCCTGTGGTCATAAAGTAACTGTCATGTCTTGTTAAAACAGCTAGAACACTTTGCATGGCAAACACTGTCAAGCCCTTCCGATGGACGATTTGCATATTTCTACCTTGTTATGCTTCTGTAACGCTAGACACAGCAATTTTTGAGAAAGTAAAAGATGGAAGTGAAAATACTAAAAGGGAATATTTTATTCAGGCTTTATTAACCTGAGGTCATCTGACTTTTTAGCCCATATACATAATGTTGAACTGCACAAACTTGACTTGAAGGGGAGGAAGAGGGAAAGGATTGCTGGTGGACAGTTGCAGGTCTATCAAATGTGTGTGTGTGTGTGTGTGTGTGTGTGTGTGTGTGTGTGTGTGTGTGTGTGTGTGTGTGTGTGTGTGTGTGTGTGTGTGTGTGTGTGTGTGTGTGTGTGTGTGTATACATACATAATATAGTGTATGTTCTTATGTGTGTGTTCTAGTGTGTGTTTTTACTAAGAAAGAGATAAATAGGGGAGAGAGAGAGAGAGAGAGAGAGAGAGAGAGAGAGTGAGAGTGTGTGTGTGTGTGTGTGTGTGTGTGTGTGTGTGTGTGTGTGTGTGTGTGTGTGTGTGTGTGTGTGTGTGTGTGTGTGTGTGTGTGTGTGTGTGTGCATGTTTGCCCTCTCTCAGTCAGCATTTCAGAGGCTTTTATTCACCCGGTAACTCAATGACTCATCCAGGGGAGAGTAAAATGCTAAACTGATCACCTTTCACTGCACAGGGACCCAACAAACACAGCCTCTTCTGTGGTGACAATAATGCCTGTGCCTTTTTTGGGTCAGTACCTTTTTCAGACTCTTAACTCCACTGTTGACCTTTTTAAGTTGTTTATTTACTGCATCACTCGAAAAGCGAGTGGTGTGGAGTTAATCTAAAAAACACATGTGGCCACATTTTAGAGAGGGCATGTTTACTGGAACAGAGCGTGCTGCTGCAGTTTATTTGTCCCCTATTGACCACTCACCTGTCTCTTCATTGACCGCGAACACTCCAATGCCTGACCCGTCGCGGATGGAGTACCTGACCTCTCCATCTCTGCCTGTGTCTTTGTCCACTGCCTTTACTTTTAAGACAGTAGCTCCAATCGGAACATTCTCGCTCACGTGTGCAGAGTGGGTGAAGAAAGGGAAGGCCGGCCGGTGCAGATTCTCATTGACATCCACGACCTCCACCATGACGTGGCACATCGTCGTCAGGGACACAGGTCTCCCTTTGTCCCGGGCCTGCACGCTCATGTTGTACACCTGCCTCTTCTCGAAGTCCAGGCTCCGCACGATCCTCACAGCCCCACTCACCCTGTCCACCTGGAAAAGCCCATTGTCTAAGTCATCCATAAGGGTGTAGCGCACCTGTCCCGCCAGGCCTGCGTCTGGGTCGTAAGCCTCGAGCCAGGCCACCACAGACCCGGCAGGCAGGTCCTCCAGTACCCGCACACGGTACAGTGGGTGTGAAAACACAGGTGGATTATCATTGATGTCTTCGAGTGTCACTTTTAATACCGCCGTGGAAATAAGCTCAGGCTCGTCTGTGGCTTTATCATGCACAGCGACCTTGAGGGCAAAGCTTTCATGCAATTCTCTGTCCAAAGGGCTTCGAACTGTCACAATCCCTGTTTTACTGTTGATGTGGAACTGGTTTGTCTGCGTCATGAAGCTGTATCTGACCTCCCCGTTAATTTCCAAGTCTCTGTCTGTGGCCTGAAGCTGAATAATATCTGTGCCTACAGCAGTGTCTTCACTTATGTGCACTGAGTACTGAGAGTGCTGAAACTGTGGCCTGTTATCGTTGGCATCCAGTATTTTGATTTTAAGAACATGAGACATGGACTTCTGTGGTGATCCCAAGTCGTATACTGTGATGTTTAGATCATATTGATCTGTGGTTTCTCTGTCAAGAGGCTCGCTTATAACGAGCTTGCCCGTGTCAGGGTCAATAGAAAAACAGCTGTCAATATTTCCTCTGGAGATGACATAAACCAGTTTGCCGTTAAAGCCACTGTCTGTGTCTGTCGCCTTGATGTGAAGGACCTCCCTGCCAACTGGCGTGTTCTCCTTCACTTCAAGCACATTAGGCATCTCTATTAGCTGTGGGGAGTGTTGATTAACCAAATAGGCGTCTGTGAACGATTCTTCATCAGAGTCTTTTTGGCGGTGCGAGAAGCCAAACAATAACAGCCGGCTCGCCATGTCTTTGGCAACACCGGTCTCGACACATTTTGTGGTCACCTGCCGGCCACCTGTCACAACCGTTATGTTCAGGATGACGGGCGGGCAGGAATTCTCGCCGTCGCTGGCGACTATTTCCAAAGTGTGGGTGGTCAATTTCGCAGCCGAGCCCAAATTTAATGGCTTTTCAAGTGACAGGATGCCAGTCTCTGGGTCAAGGCCAAAAAGCCCCATGGAGTTGCCGGCTTTAATTTCATACCGCACTACACCCAAGTCATCCATGTCGATGGCAGAAACCACTGCTATCGTCTCATCAGCTCTGAAGGATCTTGGCACTGTGAGCTGACAGTCAATGTTCTCGAACAAAGGCGCATTGTCGTTCAGGTTTTTTAGCGTGATTGAAACAGTGGCCTCGGCCTCTCTGCGAAAAGGAGAGCCCCAGTCCGATGCTCGCACTTTGAGGCGAAAAGTGTGCTGCATGAGCTCATAGTCTAGACTCTCAGCGGTTGTGATTACACCCGTGAAAAAGTCTATGTGAAAGGGCTGAGGGGTGACGTTGGCGATGGTGTAGGTCACATATCCATTTTCGCCTTCGTCTGGGTCACTCGCACTCACAGTAAGGACGCTGGTCCCTAGCGGAACATTTTCATTAACACGTGCAGTAAACACTGGCCGAGTGAATTTTGGCGTGTGGTTATTTTCATCGACAACTTCCACTGACACCTTAGTGGAAGCTTGTTTGTCGCTGGTAATGACATTAAATTCATATTTGCTGACACGATCGGCTTGGACCACTTGAGTGGTCGTGATAAGTCCAGTGTTTGGATTGATGGTGAAGGGCCCTAGTTGCTGGTTGGCTCTGGGCTGTAGTAAGTAGCTAATTAAAGGGCTTTTATGCTGAGCCCTCACCGTAATCACAGAGGAGTTGGGAGGGGCGAACTCACTCAGTCTGGCCATGTACACTGCTTTCTCAAATTCGGGAGGGTCTGTGTGTTGCTGAAGGGGCTGCAGTCTCACCACTTGGGCAGTCGAGTAGCGTGGCGGGTTGCCCCTGTCCTGCGCCTGCAGTGTTAGATTATAGCCGTACTGGTGGCCCTCCCACTCCACCTCTCTCACTGCCTGGATCTTGAACTTCTCACCGGCCTGGCTCATTGTCCGGACCACTTTAAACTGTTGGAGCGGATCTCCGGCCACAATGCTCAGGGCCGCTATCTCTCCATTTGGCCCCGTGTCGCTGTCCTCCACGGTCACCACGGCAAATGTGGTGGCCTCTTCTTTCTTGGTCGACTTCCACAGAGTTGCCGGGACAGCTGTGATAACAGGTGCATGCTCGTTGGCGGGCAGGACTTGGACCGTCAGCCTGGCCACGTTGCTGCCACTGCCACTTCTGGCACTGTGCTCAGTGCCAATGCGGTCACTACTGCCGCCACCGAAAAGCCTGAGGCCTCGGTCCTCTGCCAGGACATCCAGCTCGTACAGCCTGGCCTCGCCATAGTCCAGCTTCCCTGTCAGTGTGACGACGCCGCTGGTGGGGTGCACGGCGAACACGTCCGTCCACTGCCTAAAGCTGTAATAGAATTGGCCATTGGTCCCCACGTCGGCATCTGTCGCTGTCACCTTGCCGATACTCGTCCGCGGGGCCGTGTTCTCAGGGACGGAGAAGCTGTACGAGGTCGGTGAGAACAAAGGTCGGAGGTCGTTGACATCAAGGACGTGCACGGTGACCCGAGCCCGGGCCTCGGCGTGGCTGAGTCGCTCCTGGGCCACCACCGTGAGGTCATAGCAGTCCTTGACCTCTCGGTTCAGAGTGGACAGGCTGCCCCCTTTGGTTCGTATTCGCAGGAAGCTGAAGTCCCCCAGGAAAAACTCATCAGCTTTGAATATGTGCTCACTGTCTCCGAACTCTATTTTATAGCGTATGTCCCATGCAGGGTCTCTCAGCTTGATGCCCATTTTAGGTGGGGCCTCGGCATAAGTCTTTGCAGCTGAGTTTTCATGTATAGTGACATTGTAAAGGGCCTGTGTGAAGTGGAGAGTTGTAGAGGTGTGCTCTGCCTGGGTCGCTGTGCACCTCCAGAGGATCTGGACTACCAGTATGATGGACCAGTATTCCCCCATCATGATGTTCACATCATCAAACCTGGAAGAGCAGGGCAAGAAGTAGATAACATTTATGTAATGCAATGTTTTGTAAAGATAAACATTGTGTGAAAGAACAAAATGGGGGCTCTTGCATAATGTGAATGTAAAAGTACAGGTGATCAATACAAACACAGAGAAACTAATATAGGCCTAACTTGTTGAAACGTATTGTATGCCTCCAGTCAATGTGTGCAAATGTAATTCCTCCACACTGCGTTTAAGTGAAGCTTATCACTTCAATAAATCTCGTGATGGATGTCAGCACACTACAACTTATTCGATGTCACCACCACGCAAAGCAATGGAATCGTGAACGATGAAACAGCACCAATGTTTACAACGGTGTGAGACACCTGTCTTCTCACATGAGACGGCGAGCAGCTCGTTAAAGAATTAACATCACAACCTGGACGATCGAAAATAATTTCGGATACGCTCCCATGTGCGTAATTGTGCAAAGTTTTAAATCTTCAAAGACAACACATTTATGAACTGGTTAAAAGTGCATAAAGTAGCCTACTGTGTTGACATCATGCTAAAAACACATCATTGTTTCATTATCTAGTAACAAACACGTTCGTAATCATGCAGGAAAGAAATAACACACAACTATTACACAGGTTGAAGGTAGACGTCAATCAAAAGTCGGCCAAAGGCAACAAATTCAACAAATAGCGAGGTTACATTATTATTATTATTATTATTATTATTATTATTATTATTATTATTATTATTATTATTATTATTATTATTATTATTATTATTATTATCATCTTACTGGATAATCCTTACCATTTCGGCGCAGGAATGAACCAATAGATAGCTGTAATAAACGCCCAGGTGCGCACGGAAAACAGTCTTCCTATAGAGAAAAAAGTGTATCCAAGAAAACGTCCGGTACAAGCATCGTGACGATAAACATAGTTCTTCCGACGCCAGATCAGATCAACTTCATTCTGAGATGAGGTAAGTCAGGTCGACCGCACACACGTAACTAACCGCCTGCTCCGCAGCACCGACTTGGCTTACTACGGAGGCACGAGCTGTGTGCTTCTCCAAATCCGTTTGCATGCAGTTCCCCTCGGCGTGATGTCATCAATCTCTGACCGAAGAATGTCTCATGTATGTGGGTTACTGGTATGTTCTGGAGGCAGAAACCATTTACTGTAAGTTATTGTTAGTAACCTAAAATGGCCCATTTTTGGTGTTAATGTCACTTTCCAGCAGGTTATTCCTGCGCATCAGCGCTATTAATTTGCAGACACCTAGCTAATGATATGTCAATCTGTGATAAGAAGAAAAAAGAACCAGCATACTGGATAAGAATCAAAGCATTAAGTATGCAAACCAAACATCACAGTCTTATCATTATCTATGGGCTAATAGGAGAGATAAATCAATTAAAAACGAAATGTGTGTCAAATCTGTCTAGATATGAAAAACATCTCAACAGCAGGTCATCATGTCCATTTTGACACCCAGGGCTCTGAATAATACATGTAAGCACATCCAAAAATAGCAAGTCACACAGCTGATTGTCAGCGTCTCTCTCAAGAACCGCGAAGCCTCTTGTGAGCCAAGCCTTGCACGTCTCCAGAAGCTAAGAGCCAGAGTAAATGAGCATCTAGTCTAAAGTCTCCCCACTGAAGCTCACACACTCCTCCATACATTGCGAGAGTAACCTCTCTAGGGCCACATCCGTTCCAGAATTTCAAGACCCTTAGCACAGTGGATGGTGGAGTAAGTTTGCATTAGCCCTCTTGGGTTCAATGCAGACAAAAAAAATCCCCTCAGAAAGCCTTTTGGGAAGGCAGTGTCCATATTATCCTATATACTCTCTCTGTAATATTTTTCAAGAGGTGGTAGGCTGGGGGTTTGGGGGTTTAGGAGGGGATACGCATGTTTTGGTTGTGGAGATCCATGTAATGGAGCCTTGGGTTTTATAGAAAAGCTCTTGCCTTGCTTGGGTACTTGTGAAAGAGAGAGAGAGAGAGAGAGAGAGAGAGAGAGAGAGAGAGAGAGAGAGAGAGAGAGAGAGAGAGAGAGAGAGAGAGAGAGAGATTGAAGAGAGGAGGGAGAGAGAAAGGCAAAAAAGAAAAGATCTTATTTCAGATATAGTAATCTGCCTGGGTGTATGGGTGCTCTGATGTTTCTGCTCTGAAATTCCATTTGGCCTCTCTATCGGGGCATAACAGACTCTGAGGCAGAACTATCAGCATTCGGAGTGCTGTTGTGCTTGAACAATCCATTTTTAACAACAAATACCGCAGCTAGGTTTCTCGTGTCCTTATTTGCATCACAGTGGTGGCGGCAGTGAAATGAAGTGGGGAAGGGTGTAGGGTGCACCGTGGCCATGCTCCGTATACCCACCATGGCTGTCGATCACACTTTTGCACTCTTACTTTCCTTAAACACAAAAGTTCTATCTCTCTCTCTCTCTCTCTCTCTCTCTCTCTCTCTCTCTCTCTCTCTCTCTCTCTCTCATACACACACAAACACACACACACGTATGCACACACACACACACTCACAGGACGCAGGACGGACACAGCATGAATGCGTAGCATACGTATACAGTACATTCATACACAAATCCATATGCACTCATGCACACACACTCGTGAATAAAGAGACACACACGTCCTCGACTTCAATGCTTCCATTTTTAGAGGTCCTCGGGAGTGTTATCACCATAATTATTATTCTCCCCCCTTTTAAATGGAAATATGTCATTCAGCCAGCATCTTAATGTCACCACATGGCTTTTTACAAGACCCAGCCTGCTTGTAATAGCTGAGGAGGGAAGGGGTGCATTAAAACACCTCTTCTCTTCTCTTCTCTTCTCTTCTCTTCTCTTCTCTTCTCTTCTCTTCTCTTCTCTTCTCTTCTCTTCTCTTCTCTTCTCTTCTCTTCCTCTCCTTTCCTCTCTCCCCTCTCCTCTCCCCTCCTGTCCTCAATGCCATTATGAGAAGCCTTATTGGGGAAGGGGAGGGACTGAAGTACCCAGACACAAAAGGTGAAGATCTTGCTGTGCATGCTGCATACCCGGGTTCATTGCATGCAAGTAAGTGTGTGTGTGTGTGTGTGTGTGTGTGTGTGTGTGTGTGTGTGTGTGTGTGTGTGTGTGTGTGTGTGTGTGTGTGTGTGTGTGTGTGTGTGTGTGTGTGTGTGTGTGTGTCTGTCTTCCTGCCTGCCTGTGGGTGGGAGTCTCCAGGTGTGTGCTTATGTACATGCATGCACGAATGACTGTATATTCATTCATTTCTGAGATTTTTATTTGGTCTGGCCAACTCACGTATCCTTTAACCCATGATCAAGATAGATCCACAAAAAATATTTAAAAAACCCAGCCAGTAATAATGAAACATGCTGCACTGACAAATTAATGCTTCCTGATCTTTCCAACATCATATCACAATCACAATTTTTCTAATGCCGCTATAATTGCACTGTGCTGTGGGACTCGTGGTGCTTGCACACCCCAATGACAGTTTCCATCTTAGGATTTGTGTGCCACCACAAACTCACTCGCTTTCTTGCTTGCTTGTGTGAGCAAAGCGGCCCTGGGGTGGTGGGGTGGGGAGGGGTGGCATAGGGTTGGAGGGGGGGTTGGATGCTGTGTGGGAGGAAGGGTAGGGACCGGCTGCTCTGTGACTGTCTGAACTCCCATAATCCCCCTGGGCCCTTGGAATTGGCTTGTGGATTGCAACACGTGAAGCAGAGAGAGGCTTGCAGGCAGATAACTGGAGGGGGATGTGCTGCACACCAAGACATATTTTTTCCACAAGGTATATTTCTTGTCAACACTGTAAATGTTGCACTGTTTATATATCACTTCGAGTTGAGCACTCACTGTGTTGGTTTTACTCTCTATGTGTTGAATTAACACTGTAGCATTTGCTTTGTATGTATGTTTATGTATGTTCATATTCCTCTGCTCATTTGTTTAATGCATCTTCAAAACGCTATACAACCCCCTTAAAGAGGCTTATCTTGAAATTAGCAGCAGCTTGCATGATATAACTAATGAGTTGCAATGGATTAGAACACTTTCATTTGTTTTTCCATGCCAAAAATCAGCATAGCCTACATCTTACTGTACGTGGGGGATCACAACAATATTGCTTTGCTCTTCCCATATCTCTATCAACTTTTAAAGCAAGCACATGCTTTAATCTGGCTCACGCAAAGGCACTGTGTTCCCTTGGAGTGATCAAGAGCTGCCAATACAGCACTGGCAGAGAAAAAACACTCACAAGTGACTGCTTGGAAATGTGGCCCTTGGCATAGCATGCCAGTGGGTAGGCTCAGAACCTTTTAGTCACAAGCTTTGTATGTGTGGGTGGCTGCAGAATAGCATGCAGTCCCCCATCCAGCTACTACTTAACTGTATTTGTGTTTTTTTCTCCATTTTTCATCCCCCCAGTCTTTCAAGTATCTGCTTTTGTCATTTCTGTACTCTTAACGAAAGGTGGGAGTCAGAAAATGTGCTTTATGTTAATAGAAAATAATGCACAGCTAAGGACAAATGGTGGTGTTGAAAAGGGGTGGGTCGTCTCACAGTGTCTGTTGCTGAACTTGAGTGTCATTGAAAGTCAAGGGACTCATCACCATATAAAGTTCTAATTCGAACAGAATGTATTTTTGTCATATAGATGTGTAAAGTGAGAGTGCTTGATAAGGGGTGTTACTTTTCAAAGTCATGGCGCTAATTCCTTTCTCCAAGTTGGAAGATAAGAAATGTGAAATGAGAGAAGACATTTACAGCAAGAAAGGAAGGGCATAAAATTATTTTTCACTGCACCTCCTCCACAAAAAAAAACCTTTAAGTAAAGGATGATTATCCCAAAGATACACTTAACCACCTCTCAACTACAGTACACTATAGTCCTACTTAAAAACCTCCTTTCAAACATTCCACCACAAAGAGGCATTTACATGATTCCATTCCATTCAATACAGTAAAGGCAACGCATTATAGAAGTGGTGAAATTGTGACAATAAAAGTCCAAAATTTCCGCCCACCATGATGTGAGATGGTGAGATGCTAGAATGGGAGAAAGGCGTCTTCACGACAGGTTGAGGACACCCCGCAAGAAGTCTTTGTCTTGGTAATTACCCATCCAGGCTGGTGTTCTGTCGAGAAGGACTGCTTCATTGAAATGAGCTACCAATAGGCTGTTAACATAGCCCAAACCCTAACCCTAAGTAGCACTACAGTAGTAGTGCATCATAATGGCTTTGTAGCTCATCTTGACGGGTGGCTCATATGGACACAACAGCCGTCTGTGCTGCTGTTGCGTTTAGAGTGCTTTTAACAAACGAGGCTTTGGTCCATTCATCATGCATCACGCTATCAAGGATGAATGCCTACCATGGTGGTGCCTAGAGAACTTCACCATGGCAGGCTAACTAAAAAAAGACCACATATGGATGTGCTCCGGGGTTAAATTATGTGTTACCATTCATTATGGAAAAGCGCTGCGCAATCTCTTGAGGAATAACAAGGAACATTAAGGATATCGCGTCGCAAAAAAAACTAATCAGTGGAGATGGATGGGCCAAAAAATGTGGCAGGATGCCAGGATCTGTATCTCTGCTAAACCAGGGCATTTAAAATAAGTCCAGCAAGAACGGCTGAACTCTCACACCATACCAAAAATTATTTTTGAAGCAGCAGCAAAGTCATTCTCAAGCACGTCTCAGACCGTTTGGAAGTTAAGCACCTTGGCAAGACTGTAATTCACATGGATTTTTCATTAAATGTCTATCTAAAGGCCGTGTAAATTATTCAGAAATGTCAAAACTAGAGAAATCCTGAAAAAGGAAGGAAAAAGCAGAGGCACTCTGAGATTTGAGAAAAATATAAAAAAGCCTTTAATTTAACATGGCAATTCTGTTTTAAAAGCACATGGGCCTATGCGTTGCGGCCATATTGGCCTTCATCAGGGCAATATGGCCGCAACGCATAGGCCCATGTGCTTTTAAACTAATTTTGCCATGTTAAATTAAAGGCTTTTTTATATTTTTCTCAAATCTCAGAGTGCCTCTGCTTTTTCCTTCCTTTTTTGGACCTACACTTCACCCGGTACAGATGAGCACCTGAGTAATATTACCCGGAAAAGTCTCCTGAGCGCTTTAAGCCCTTTAGTGTCTTCTCATTGCTTAGAGAAATCCTGCTTCCAAACCCCTTTACAGCTTCTCTCTGGCCAAGCGAAATGTATGTGTCACCTCGCTGAATGTAACTGCAGGCTGTTATCCTTATAGTGTTTCACCAAACTCTGAATGTTGTGTCAATCAATCAGAACACTAGTAGGCTACACCACTGAACAACAAGAAGGTCTATGCAAGCTTGACAGTGAAAGAAGAAAGCAAAAGAGCCATGGGCAGGGATGTTGCCAGCGGGCATTAAGCAGTGGATGTGAAGCATGGCAGCTGAAAATAGAGGCTGCTGGCTGTCACACAAATGTGTGACCTGTTCCTGTCAGGTGATGCTCCTGCTCCTTCCTCCAATCTCTGGTCAGAGTGATGAAGCAGAAGCATAGAGTTACATACAGAAAGTACACAAATGCATAAATGCGCAAAGTGTAAATGGATTCATGTATTCAGTGCTGTGATAAGCCCTTTAATGATAGCGAGATAAAATGGTGCATACAATTTTGCATCCATGGGCAGGCAGAAAGTACACAAATAGTCACAGGCAGGGAGAGTCCACTTATGCGTCAGTGGATAGTAATGCAGCAAGCACTAGTATTCCTCTGATGCAAGCCGTGCATTGACATTAGAATGTTATATCGAAATAAGTCACATCCTACATTATTTTTCCATTTTAGCCCTTAGCCTTCAGCCCAGTATACAATTTTTTTTTCTGTCATGACATAACCACTGGTTGGAAAAGGGCACCAGATTACAGCAATTTGCATTTAATAATGATGCTTGCGAAGTCAAGTCCAAACTATACGGGGGAGATGTTGAAATGGCTGCTTTGTGTGTCTGTGATATTTGTCGCCAGACCTGTCAATAATAGTGCAAGAGCCCCTCGAGGCCCCCGAACCGCTCATGTGCGGAAAAAAAGCCAGTTAGTCAATAATTGAGCTGTCATTTAATTCCCCGAGGGCTCCACACTCAAGGGTCCTCTTTAAGGTCACCTGCTATTGTTGTTTTATAAATGGCACAGCACACACATGCCACTCTTACATTTAAGACACATTGAAATTATAAAGTAAATGCTTTGGATTGTGTTTGTCTGTCTGTCATTGGGAAAAAATGCTTGTTGACTAGCCTATGCACACTGCACCGTTCTACACAGTGCATCATGAGTGAAGTTGAGACTGGGGCTGATTCATCTGTCACACAGGTGGTGCGCAGACGTGCAGGCGTCTGTCTGATCAAATTAGTCGATCCCGTAGAGGGGGTGGCAGAGAGAGGTAGAAAGAAGGGTATGGGTGCAGAAAGATGGGGAGAGAGGCAAAGGGGAGGGGAGGGAGAGACAGAACAAGAGAAAGAGAGAAGCTTGTGGTGCTCGCTCTCGTTTTGTGAGTAGCATCACTCATCATCATCACCCCTCCATAAATTAGACTAGCTAGATTCAGTGGGAGAGAAGCTCTCTGAACGAGGACTATGATGTCAATGTCAATACGGCGGTTATTAATAGCGTGACTTTGATTCCTTCCCTGGCAGAATGAGAGGGAGGAGAGAGTGGGAGAGAGAGAAAGGGCATGATTGAGGAGGGAGGGCCAGTTTATTTCTCCATAATTCCACCGCTGGCCCGTCTGATGGATTACCTGGCTGGAAATGAACGTGGCGGCCACATGGCCATCCATCCCTCTTCTTAAATGACATTGGTGTAACAGTGGGTCACAAACGTGCACGTCGTCACGACTCGAGCACGGGGAAACATTCCTTCAAGACCTAGTTTCTGTCTCCATCAGCCATGAGAAATGACCTGGCTGGCTAGGAAATGTGCGCTCGGTGCAACAAGGATCTCGGACGGACGGAGCGAGAGAGAGGGCAGCGGAGGTGGTGGTGGTGGCGGTGGCGGAAGTGGTGGCAAGGTGTTGGAATAACTTTGCAAATGAGAGCAAAACATGAATATTGAACTTTGGGGATGAAAAGCGGGATTTGAAATGGCACTTGGATGGTAAACAGTGATGGTTTCAGTAGATGGATACATAGTCAGGTAGTTGTTTAACCTTTAACCTCTTGGAAATCCTGGGAGAGGAGGCTTTGTTTGCGGAATCATCACCACATTGGGCATATCTAAATCCTTCATATACCCCCTATACATTCTCTCTCTCTCTCTCTCTCTCTCTCTCTCTCTCTCTCTCTCTCTCTCTCTCACGTCACACACACACACACACATACACAAGCACACACACACACACACACGTACACAAAGCTGGTGCTGGAAACTGTAAGCCGTCCTAAAGTTAAGCCCGAAAGTCAAGGCAGTTACCCCCCCCCCGCACACTCACATACACACACATACACACACACTCCCTACATACTGCCAAAATCAGCAGTATTATGGACCACTGAACTATCTCCTGTTTACTTTGCTATTTATTTATACTCCCGTTGATAGGGAGCGGCCGCGGAGACTCATTGCTAAGGACGAACGCTATGGCTCCTGCAGTGCACAGATTAGGGAAGATTTATCTCGGTCGCTAAAAGCAACCAGTTGGCAATTGATTTGTGGTCAATATATCATTTAATCTCACCCGCTGCAGCTGCCGAGCCAATAACCTGCCCGCTACTCCGCTTTCACTTGAGCTGAAAAGTTAGGCAACTGTGAGAGAGCGGAAAAACACATACACACACACACACACACACACACTCACACACAATTTTCTGTCATAAAACCATAAGCGTTTTCAAAAATGAAATTCTCCAATGAAAATATAATTACAGTGCAGGTTGTGCCCAACACATGCGCTCCTATCAACAACGTGATGCGAGGTAATTTACGTGGCGAGCCAATTTGTTTTCTCCTAGTGAGAGTGGAAGGCAATTTGTGCATCGTCTCCTCCTCAAATTTATGCCAGTTTAAGAAAGGTCACATCATTACGCCTCTAAGCCAAACCTGCTAAAAACTGATGTTGAATAATGTCACTGTCTATCAGAAATCTCACAGCAGAAACCTCCCCCTTTCAGAAACGAATTCATCATTTTTAAAAATTATTTAATAAAAAAATCAATACAATTGGTCAGTTTCCATGAGTATATGCTTTTGAAAAAAAAAAATTGAAGATATAACAGAAAGTGGAGATATGGTTTCTGCCAGTCACGATATTTACGTATCGGGACTAACGAGAGAATTAAAGGGAATAAATTGACTGCATTTTTGTGACCAGGAATATGTGGGTCATTGTTAGTATTTGAATAAAATTAGCTATGGAAGCCATTTTCCTTTACCCTGAACATCTAATTAGCTATATCAACGAGCCTGTAGCATCGTTTGTCCCCAAAAATGTACAAGTAGGTAAAGGATACATGTTTGAGATAGAGGTTAGGCCTAACAATTTGTCCAAATGCTGTCACCTTTGCAAAAGGGAATAAATCGACTTGGCATTTCAATTTTTGTGATGAGGACAATGCAACTGTAATGAATTGTGGGAGCTAGTGTACCTCTCTTCTGAAGTGCTGGCATGGGAGATTACATTTCATTACATTTCATTTGGCGGACGCTTTTATCCGAAGCGACTTACAATCGAGGACATAATCATAGCATACAATACTTACAGGTTCAAAGTGCACAGTCGTAGAGTCAAATGCCTTAGCATTTACCCAGGGTCTGGGACTGATTGGGCATCAGGGCATAAGGGCACTTGAGGCATCTTGAGGTTGATGTTGTGACAGATTGACTCTTTAGCTGGGAGATACAGATCAGATGTATCCTCTCCTCTTAAAGCGATGGTTCGGAGTAGAATCACCCTAATGCCATTTGAACCGTGACACCCATCCACCTTTACACCCGAAGTGTTTTCTGCCGCAGACTTACATCAACAGAGTTGCCGTGTTATTCGATGTTTATTCCGGTTAGCTTGACTCAAGCGCATATGGATACTGGGCACCGTCTCCAAACTTTCCCCACAAAAATAACATGTCATTACACCAAACTTCTGCAGTAGCACAAATATGGTCTGTACTCACGAAACGAAGCATTTGGAAGTTTGGAAATAGTCCAGGAGTTTAGTATTATCAACACAAGCTGAATAGCTTCTCTGCTGCTAAAGCTGTGCCAACGTTACTTCCGTCATATGAGACAAGCCCGTAAAAGTCTTCAACAAACTTCCAGACGAGAGTGTTAAAAAAGTTTTCACTGAATTGTGATTAAGGCTTATATTTTCAAGGCAATACTTAAAAGATATTTCAAATCTTACCTACTATCAATTAGACAAGGATTTTCGTTATCAATACTGATGCTGAATTCACTTTTCATTGTGCATATTATGAGCTTCGTTGAGGACTCTTACATGCTTGTCTTAGATGACGGAAGTAACGTTGGCGCAGCTTTAGCAGCAGAGAAGCTATTCGGCTTGTGTTGATAATAATAAACTCCTGGACTATTTCCAAACTTCCAAATGCTTCGTTTCGTGAGTACAGACCATATTTGTGCTACTGCAGAAGTTTGGTGTCATGACATGTTATTTTTGTGGGGAAAGTTTGGAGACGGTGCCCAGTATCCATATGCGCTTGAGTCAAGCTAACCGGAATAAACATCGAATAACACGGCAACTCTGTTGATGTAAGCCTGCGGCAGAAAACACTTCGGGTTTAAAGGTGGATGGGTGTCACGGTTCAAATGGCATTAGAGTGATTCTACTCCGAACCATCGCTTTAAGAGTGGTGTGCCTGGACATTTCAAATCTTTCAGTGAGCTCCAGAAAGAGTACATTTTTACAACAAGCACTGTAGCATTTATTGACTCTTAAAATGCAGGTAAATATTACAGGTTTGAGATAGAGGTTAGGTGAAGCCACCCAATTTGCATAAAGGCCGCCAATATTGTAAAGCAATGCATTATTGTAGCCAGTGTGCGTACATTGTAGCTAGTGTGCGTACATGACAAGCCCAGGACTTTGTGTTGCTGAACTGCAATTTATTATCAGTAGCCAAATTATATGATCCAATTAAGAGCCACGGTGTTCTACTTTGCCATCACAAGTGGAGAGCTGCCTCAATTAGACCCCTGAGGTTGTGTTCACTAACGGCTTGTCTGTCAATTAGGGAAGGCAACAGTATGGCACAAACAGGTCAGTTGTGGTGTAGAGAGAGCAGGGACCCATTGGGTCCTCAATACATTGTATTGGGTATGTATTGGGTGGGGGGCCCTTCCAGATGGCTTTGTCCAAGGCTAAGCCAACGCTGTCAGCAGACCTGCTGTCAGTCGCAGCCCAGTATGACCATGATATGGGGATGTGTCAGTGTCGCTGGTGACAAAAGGGGGTTAGTGTTGTGTTCTCACAATTATATTGGGACTCAACTACCTTCCCTTCCACTGATTTTAATTCCCTCGGTGAGAAATCCTGTTAGAGACCCAAATAAGCATTTGCATTCAGCCAGGTTTTTTCATTTATTTATTTATTTTCACACACCCGCCCAAGTGCCAGAAACGATAAGGGGGTAGCAGACAATGAAATTAGCGTGAGGTGAAACAGAGCGAATGTTAATTTCATTAAGTTGCCAGGGCGCCACGGAGAAGTACAGAACCTGTCGGCTAATTAGAAGCCTACACTAAATACCATTGCTCATAATTGTGATTCAAAGAGGCAACTCTTCATGACCACTGTGAGGCAGTTATTTTTGTTGTTCTGCAGTCGGAAACCATTCTGTCTACATATACAGGCATGTAATTATGTCGCACAGTGAAATCACTTTTTCATTGTAATGCACAGTCAAACACAATGATGGTCAAAGCTCTCCTACAAAATGCATTATCTTCTGCCTCTATTCTCTGCCTTGGTGCATAATGTAAGCCTATAAACCTCATATACTACAATATGACTGATACTGAGCTCATACTAAATGGCATTATTTGAAATTGTTTAACAAGGGGTTTTATAGTCTCACAAGCTGAGTTCTAGTCTCTCTGAAACAAGATGATTTAATCTTTTTCACAGTAGACCACTCTCACTCGATAACAGACTCTGTCTTCTCAGCCCTCCCCTCCTATCTCCATGCAAAGGTCAATAAATGTCACACCTCCTTTTTTTCCACTGCTGAACTGCAGGTATAGCATTTTTGTCGCTTTTCTGTGAATGAATAGGTCATTTTTAGTCCCCACAGTATTTGGTTGAATTAGAACACATTTGACTCCTGCTTACACCTTTGAAAGATTCTCTACCACTTGGACTTAATTCATTTTACTAGAATGTGTATTTCTGAATGGCTAAACACCCTAAGAGTAAGAGTTGCCAAGGTTTGCACCCAAGCTACATAAAATTACACAGAGGCATATCTTATTCCATTGAACTCATAGCAGACATAATACAATATGCTAAAGTAAACAGAGCATGACCTGAACAATGGATACTCGGATCATCAGTTATAACTGAATTAGAGACTAGTAGATTAAGGTGAACAGAGGCAGAGAGAGAGAGAGACAGAGAAAAAAGCAATTACCTGCAAGTGTGTCTAATACTGGCTAAATGTCAGAGTCACGATGATGTGACCTTCGCTGCTGCCTTTCCATCTGATTACTCCTGCTCATTTTGTGTTGTTTTTCTCTTTCCTCTCATTTCCTGAAAGATTGAGCAGGAACAGATGGGTGGGATGGGCAGATTGAGAGTTGGGGGGGCAAATATTATGGCCACAGCAGATGGAAATAATGACAACAATAATAGTATTATTTTAGCAAAAAAAATCAAATCAAATACATGTACATACGAAACCAAAGTAGCAACTAAATCTGACCTGTTGTTCAATGTAGGCCTATTTATATTGTATGATTACTGTTTCTCGGCAGATAATCGCAGCGTGTTTCGTAGTGCTTGTGGTGTTGACAGGATGTCTCTCTAAGGCTAAATTATTGTATTTAATTGTATGTGAAAGTCATTTAAGAGTAGAGTACAGTAGATTAGAGTAGAGTGTAATTTATTAATCCTGAGGGAAATTCAGGTGTGCAGTAGCATACATACATAAATACTGAATACACAAAACATCACACACATCATTACACATCTATTAACTATATAGCTCACTCTTACATATATTCAGCCAAAGGCAAAGGGATATTTAGATGATTGATGACAGGCTATCAACTCATGATGGGGGGTGTGTCAGTTTACAATAATCTGGTGAACCGACTTAACTCATTATGAAAGCTGCTTTTGCATTGAGGCCTATTGTTTACACAAAGTCGGCATTTCCAGCATTCTCGGCCACCAAAGCCACCTGACTTTGTGACCTGGCCTCCATTCACAGTAGAACAACTTCTTGAAGTCACCACCCTGCTGGGGTGTAATGTCAGGAGTCAAAGTAAGATTACGATTGCAGTGATAAGGAGCTCATGTTTAAAGATAAAAGCATATTGATTGTGGAATCGTACACAGAGACTAATAACTAATATTATGCCAAAGCTGTTTTAGCCTTTGAGGGAGTATGTTATAAAAATATCAGACAGATATGAGGATTAAATTCTGAGCAGTGGAATATAATTATAAGCTTAGCAGCAAATAACCCGTCTTCCGCTGTGTGTCTGCAGACCACACACACACAGCACGATCTGTCTTAATAGAGCAAACATTAATTCAGCACATCATAACCCTAAATAAAGATGAGCGTTGAATTTTTTCCCCTTTTATGTAAAACTTCCATGAGCTATTAATCATTAGTGTTGGAGGACCCGCATGAAGGCTTTTCGATCATGTCATCAACTGGGTCTCTCTTTCACGATAACACGATAAAGTTTGAAAAGGAAATGCGGTGGCTTGAAGTACGGCAATCTATCAAAATGTGTCAACAGACAGTCGAGCGCCTAAGATAGGCTATTAGTCAGGGTCTATTTGACAAGCAATGACGGGCGTCCGAGAGATATGAACAACATGGTAAATACGTTCCACCACCATGTCACACCCTTAGTTGTCAGACCAAACCAAGCGAGAGAAAACAAGCAGATGTGTTGTGATAAGCTGCTTACTGAGATGCAAGGACAGCTTATGGATACAGAAGATGTAAAAGAAAGAGTGAGAGAGAGAGAGAGAGAGAGAGAGAGAGAGAGAGAGAGAGAGAGAGAGAGAGAGAGAGAGAAATAAAAGAAGAGTTTATGGAGTTTCTGGGCTAACCAGGACCTTATTTCTTGAAAGCGTTTTTGCTAAGCAGGTAGCAACTTAGTAGGTTGCCAACTATGGGAATAGTTAGCGACAATGCTGTTGAGAAACGTACCCCAGAACAATATTGTTGGTTTATGTTGTCGAGATATTGGTCCATTGTTGTTGTCGCAGTTTGCATCACAAACAAACTTTCCATTTCCCAAAGCCTCCGATTTTTGCCTTGAACATGTCATTCAGTTCGAGATTAGGTGCAGCAACAGCCTGAACATGCTGTAGAAAGACAGCAAGAAAAGGCTGTGTGTGTGTGTGTGTGTGTGTGTGTGTGTGTGTGTGTGTGTGTGTGTGTGTGTGTGTGTGTGTGTGTGTGTGTGTGTGTGTGTGTGTGTGTGTGTGTGTGTGTGTGTGTGAGAGAGACAGAGAGACAGAGAGAGAGAGAGAGAGAGAGAGACTGTGTGCGTGTGTGTGTGTGTGTGTGTGTGTGTGTGAGAGAGAGAGAGAGAGAGAGAGAGAGAGAGAGAGAGAGAGAGAGAGTGCGTGCGCGCTTGAGCGCATGTGTTTGTGTGTGATTGTATTTATTTGTGTTAGTGTGATTGTGTCTGTCCATCAATGCACAGGTGCATGCATCCATGTACAGAGCATTAGAGTGCATTCTATCACACTAACAATAGAACAATAGATAGAGAAAAAATCAGATCAGAGCCTGCCTTATCCCATCTTACACACCGTATATATGAAGAGGATGATATTGGAAAGTCCACTGACATTCATGCCTCATAGCCGTTGGGATGGGGGTGGGGATGGAGGGCACTCATTTGCAGTAAAACTGTACAGTACAGTAATACGCCCACACAACACTGGCTGCGTGGAGCTGACTCAGGCTACAGCACCATATTCCCTTTTGAGTAACGCCTCAGCTCTCCAACACAACACCCCCGGCCCAGCCGACCC
>NC_085879.1:845000-927500 GCF_034702125.1 Engraulis encrasicolus
AATTTAAGAGCTTGGGAGAAAGTTAAAAGCAGTATCACCTGCTTTGATGGAGATGGGAGCAAGAGCTAAGCTTAGTGCAGCTGGCATGAACATTTCTCACGACTTTCTGTTTGGACAACTTTCTTTGGCCTCAAGCAGATGAGATACTGTATGTTTGTAAAATGGACGGAATTCTCTTTAAAATGTGTGCCTACTGTATCTGAGGGGTGTACCACCCTCACATATATATTCATGCACAATCATATTAAGCTATGCTACCTGATCCGGGATATAGTTCATGGCTCTCAGGATCACATTTTCTGCGTCCTACAAACTCGCAACAGCTAATGGTAGGCCCATGAACAGTACCGCCACTATGTGTTGTCATTTTACACAATGTGATGGCCATATGTTACATGGCATATATCTTACAAGGTATACATCATAAATATTATTCTAGTAAACTGGGGACAACAAGGTGGAATATAATACATAGGGAATACAAGTGAAAGAGTCTAACACAGCATTGTGTTCCGGACTTGTTAGAATAATCCCCACTGAGCAGAGGGATAATGAGGTCCCCATACGTTATTATGTCTTTTGCACTTTATAATAAAGACGTTATTCCCCTGGTGAGGCCGAGGACAAATGTCCCTGATCTTATTAGCTCCTGAATAGGGAACTATTCATTCCATTTGATCGAGCCTCCGGGTATCCGTGTCGCCTCAAGAGCTCCATTGAGACCCACGGCCGGGGAGATCCACCCATTCAAATTTGATTGCGTTCTTTTATATTCTGGGGCGATATGCAAAGGCGATGCTGCAGATGACAACAACAATGAAAGCAAATTTGTGGCTAAGCCAGGGCCGGTTTTTAGCATAGGCCGGCTAGGCGGTCGCCTAGAGCGCCATGTGAAGAAGGGGCGCCGAAATGGCGCTCTCCTATGCGTAATTTTGCGATATGAAGTTTTTTTATGAAGCCGCAATCAACAAAGAGTGGCGAAAGCGCTCCTCACGGCAAAGCGCCCCTCAGCCAATAGTAATATCTCTTCCAACTGTCTCTGGGAAGTCTGTGAACCAATAAACAGACAGTTCTGAGAAAGGGGGCGGGACGAGTGACAGCGTGCGGTCTACTTTGAATTTGGAGACTCACTCGAGAGACAGAGGGGGCAAGCGCAAACAGTAGTGCTGCTCTGCTGGATGGAGATTATTATGTTCTCATTAAACCACTCATTGCATGATGCAGGAGTTTCAGAGGGTGTTTTGGAACTATGTGATTTAATCAGCAACCGTTTGTGATTATGGAAAGCCTAATAGTTATGAGGTTACTATTTGGAATTAGAGAGAAAAAGAGCTTTGTTTTTGATCAGAGAAATCGCTAGTTAGCATGCTAACATTAGCCAAGTATGCCAAGCAATGAAATCCAGTAAAGTAGCTGTTAGTAGCCTACTCACTACTCACTAACACCCACCTGATATCATAATACTTGCTTAGGTTGACAAGCAATGTAAAGTAAGACTGGTGCAATGTTTAAAACAATTTTAGCTGCCATATCTCCTTCCATCCACATGAATTACCTGCTTGTTGTAAGCTTAAAAAAACATTAATTTCCAGACCAGAATGACATAGCCTACATTAATCATGTAACAGAACCATGCACAGCAGACAAGTGAGGCTTTTACTATATTTTGTATATTATGAAATTCAATAGCGTGACAGCTCTTCTCCCTTTCTCTCACCCTGTCCCTCCAAACACATAGATAGCCCCCTTCTCATTCTCCTACTCACAAATGCACCACTATTTCCAGTCCAGAAATGAAATTGGTTTGGAAGACAGCACAAATGTGTAGCTTATTAAAATTGTTATGCTGCCATGCTTTGTGATGCTGTAGATAGTGTAGATCAATGCAGACCTCCTTGGTAGGCTTATTGTCTACACATGCATTTTACATGCAAATGTACTGTATCACTCTCCTGGCATTTCAATTTCACGTTACAATTCAAACACATTGATAACCTCCCTCTCATCTGGGGTTGGGGGCCCCACCACCATCACATCCAACACACCACACAGTGAAGCTACTTTCATGCGACTCAATCTGATGTGTTGGTCGCCTGTCAAAAAGAACCACAAATCCATTTGATGAAAAACGGTTATTGTTCTTGATGCTATTTAGTTAAGCTTACTAAGGATATTAGTCTTGTGTTCTGTGAGGTATAAGAAAGATTTTTTTTTTTTTTTCAAAGGTAGGGGGGGGCGCCAGAAATCAAACTCGCCTAGGGCACCAAATAAGCCAGAACCGGCCCTGGGCTAAGCAGGAGGTAGCTCTTCACTCAGAGCATCTGTTATGAGCTGATTTTAACTATACTCGCCACAGCCCAACATCTGCTTAACGCCCTAACTGATTTCACATCATGCTACAGTATGCTAAGACATACGCCTGTGCATAATTATGGGACAGATTATTAACCACACTTTTGCACACAGGGGAATGTTGACACTCATTTCCCTTTGACGATGATCACAAGTGATTGTAATGTTTCCATTCCTGTGTTTTGGGGGAAATTTGTGGAAGTAGAAACATGGCATCCTTTGCTGCATTTCCACTGTCCTCGTAAAAAGTAGGCCTAGTTAAACTTCATGTCACTTACCCCTTAAGACACGGCATTTCAAATTAGCTGTTACCAGAATGCCAATGACCAAGTCGTAATGTACTAAAGGCATAGTATGTGTGCTGCCTTCTGGCAGATATAAGTAATTTTGGGACTTTTATTCAATGTTTAATTCATGTAGTAAAGTAGACTTTTATTTTGACATGTGATGTCATGGTTAGAAACAGGAAGTGGGAATTTGCAAGTCATTTTGCATGAAGAGAAGTTGGAGAAAGTCATGGTTGAAGAGCTCCTGAAATAATGCCGGGTCATTTGCCCCAGCAGAAGCATCACTTGTAGGTATTCCTTTGGTAATGTTATTAGACTGAGTTGTAATGTGTAACTTTACAGTTTATGTCGAATTTATGCTGTTAGAAACTGTTATGAAAGTAAATGGTTGATGATAGAGATTAAAAACGATTTCTTTGAAGATGCTAAAATGTTAGCTAAGCGCTAGTTCTAGGTTAGTTAGGCATTGAAATGAACAGTGAATGTGAAGGTAGTTAGCATAGCTTTGTATTTGATGTGTGTTAACTGGTTTTAGCTTATGTAGAAACGAAGTGAAGCTGATTATTTTCCTTGATTGTTTTATTTTTAGTTTCACTTTCCTGATGTCCTGATTTCCTGAGTTTGTGATTGAGGATTCTACATGTGAAGGATTTCAATAAAGACTTTACATCACGGATAAAGGAAAGTTTATCTCACTGTCTAGCTGGGTTACATTCTACACCTTAGTGAGGACAGTACAGTGAAAAAGTGAGATTCAGCTGGAACGCAACATCTAAACTAGCAAGAAGGAAAATCTAAGAAGAAAAATGGCAGAAAGAATGAGCGAGAAGAATGGAAGTGCATCAGTGCGCACACACAAGTCAAGAAGCTCTCGCTTATCTACATCCAGTGTGGCTGTCAGGGCGCGAGCAGTAGCACAGGCTGCAAAGGTACGAGCTGAGTTTGCAGAGAAAGAGGCACAGCTAAAAGTTGAGAGGGCTACTACAGAAGCAGAATTGGGAAGAGTTAAAGCAGATCTAGAGTTGGGAAAGGCGAAGCTGGAAGCTGAATTAAGCGCACTTGAGTCCAAAAAAGAGGCAGCCGCCGCCGAAGCACAAGCTGAAGCATTGGAATCGGCTGAATTACAAGAGAATTCAGTTCACTCTGGTTCATCTTCACATGAGGTCCTCCAAGAGGAAATTGCAACACGCACACAAGAGTATGTTGCAGCACAGACCGAACTGCGCAGACACAGTATTCCACTGTCTCTTCCCAGCCCCGAACAGCGCCAACACAGTATTCCAGTGTCTCACCCCGACCCAGCACACGATGCAGCAATGTCTGAAGACAGTTACATTACATGGAATCCTCCATCAGCGATAGGCCAGAACGAGGATGATGCACACGAACAGAGTGAGGCCCTCAGCAGGCCACCTGGCCACAGCCAACCAACGAATCTGAGTGCACCTCCTATTGGAAACCAAACTATTCCAAATCAAGATAGTGGACGCCCCGAAGTGCCCAAGAGAGCACATTTCCCTCAAAAACCAGTACTAAGCCCAACAACGGCGCCATACCTTCCTCGCAGTGTCCCACAAACCTCACGTGTGCCCCCTGAAACGGAACACCTGGCACGTTACTTGGCTCGCCGAGATCTAGTGAGCACCAGCCTCTACCTATTTGACGACAAACCAGAAAATTACATGGCGTGGCAGTCGTCATTCGATAATGCCACTGCAGGCCTGGGACTCACATACACAGAATTGTTGGATCTGCTCATTAAGTGGCTCGGGCCAGAGTCTGTCAAGCACATCAAACGTATACGCTCTGTGCATGTAGGGCGCCCAGATGTAGCACTACAAAAGGCCTGGGAGCGCCTCCAGCAGTGTTACGCTGCACCTGAAGTCATGGAGAAGTCTCTGTTTAAACGACTGGATGAATTCCCAAAACTATCTACGAAAGATTACGGGAAACTGAGAGACCTGGGCGATCTCCTAATGGAACTCCAAGGCGCTAGAGGAGAAGGTTACCTCACAGGACTGGCGTACCTGGACACAGCCAGGGGAATTGGGCCCATCATTGAAAAACTCCCCTATGGGCTTCAGGAGAAATGGCTCTCAATTGGCTCAAGGTATAAAGAGAAGAACCAAGGCTATTTCCCTCCATTTGATGTCTTTGCTGATTTCATCTGTCACGAAGCACGGAGAAGGAACGATCCCAGTTTCGTCCTACCATCTGCCAACAGTACCAGTTTGAAACCAGACAAAGCAGCTTCACGCAACTTTGGAAGCAAGATATCTGTTCAGAAGACAGAGGTTTCTTCAGGTAAAGATCCGCCTGCAGATATACCTGAGAAAAAAGCTGAAGGGTCGGAGAAAAATTGCCCCATTCACAACAAGCCACACCCGCTGCGGAAATGCAGAGCATTCAGAGGAAAGATGCTTGAGGAGAGGAAAAGCATTCTCAAGGACAACAGAATGTGTTTCAAATGCTGCATGTCCGCCAGTCATCTCGCGAAAGATTGTAAGGCAACTCTGAAGTGCGCAGAGTGCGGCAGTGAACGCCATCATGCCGCCATGCACCCAGGTCCTCCACCTCCAACTGCGAAAGGGCCTCCATCACCACCAGACAACGGCGGGGAGGAAGACAGATCAGCTGGTGACAGCACAGTCGTCAGTTCTAGCTGCACACAAGTTTGTGGTCCAGGTCGAACAGCAAGATCCTGCTCGAAGATCTGCCTGGTTCGAGTATACCCTCAAGGTCAACGTGAGAAGGCAACTAACATGTACGTAATCCTGGACGACCAAAGTAATCGTTCATTGGTCAGACCCGACTTCTTTGAGCTTTTTAACATCAAAGGCCAGTCTTTCCCTTACTCACTGAAGACCTGTGCGGGGTTGGTGGAGACATCAGGCCGGAAGGCTGAAGGGTTCCAAGTCGAATCTCTGGATGGGCAAACCAGCCTACCACTTCCGCCTCTAATTGAGTGTGGTGAAATACTCAATGATCGCTCTGAAATACCGACACCTGATGCAGCTCGCCACCATCCACACCTCAGGAGTGTAGCAGCATACATACCTGAGCTTGACACTAATGCAGAAATACTTATCCTGCTCGGCAGAGATCTCGTCAGAGTCCATAAAGTCTTGCAGCAAGTGAGCAGACCTCCAGACGCTCCTTTCGCACAAAAATTGGAACTAGGATGGGTGTTTGTCTGGGATGTGTGTCTAGGGAGTGCACATAGACCAGTCGTGGGGACATTCAAGACCAATGTGCTGGAAAATGGCCGACCCTCTCTCCTCACACCCTGTAAAAGCTCCATAAAGCTGACTCAGACTGTGTCTCATGGCGGGGAGCAGAACAGTAAGTCTACAAAACCATCACTGGACGCCATTGGACAGAAAGTGTTCACCGAAACAGAGTACGACAACAGACCTGCCCTGTCCATTGAGGACACAATCTTTCTGGAGATCATGGACCGTGAAGTCTACAGAGACAAGTCAAAGAACTGGGTCGCTCCGCTACCCTTTAGAGTCCCTCGACAGCGTTTATCCAACAACCGCGAACAAGTATACACCCGCTTCGCTGCGCTGGAGAAGACTCTACGAAGGAAACCAGAGATGAAAGACCAGTTCCTGGAATTCATGTGGAAAATATTTGAAAAGAAACACGCAGAAGTGTCTCCGCCACTAGAAGACAATGAAGAATGCTGGTATCTGCCAACCTTCGGAGTCTACCACCCGCAAAAGCCTGGGAACATCCGCGTGGTCTTCGATTCAAGCGCCAAGTATTCAGGAACATTTCTGAACAACGTCCTTCTCACTGGACCGGATCTCAATAACTCACTCATTGGGGTGCTGATCCGCTTCCGGAAGGAACAGGTTGCAGTGATCGCCGACATACAGCAGATGTTTCACTGCTTCCTCGTCCGCAGCGACCACAGGAACTATCTGCGCTTCTTGTGGTACAGGGAAAACGACATGTCCAAGGACATCATCGACTACAGGATGAGGGTCCACGTTTTCGGCAACAGTCCGTCCCCATCTGTGGCCATCTACGGTCTCAGGAGGGCCATCCAAGAAGGTGCCCACAGACACGGAGCGGACACAGTGCAGTTCGTGGAACGTCATTTCTACGTTGACGACGGGCTCATTAGCCTACCCACAGATGCTGAAGCCATCAGCCTCCTGCGTAGAACACAGGCCTCCCTCAGTGAATCAAACCTGAGGTTGCACAAGTTCGCTTCAAACAGCAACGTCGTCCTGCAAGCCTTCCCACCAGAAGACAGGGCAGTCCTGAAGGACCTTGATTTCGGCGCTGAAGCTACGCCTGTGCAACGCAGCTTAGGACTATTGTGGGAGACCACAACAGACACATTCACATTCGCTGTCTCACAAGAGAAGAAGGCCTTTACTCGCAGAGGAGTGTTGTCTACAGTGAACAGCATCTTTGATCCGCTGGGCATGGTCGCACCCGTGACCATTGAAGGCAAAAGTCTCCTGAGAGAACTGAGTGTCGACATGTGCGACTGGGATGCACCGCTCCCAGAACAGAAGCTGAGACAGTGGGAATCATGGCGAGAGTCATTACATGACTTAAGCAAGCTGCATATCCCACGCGCTTACACTGAGACATCACTCTCCAAGGCTGAGCACACAGAGCTATGTGTGTTCTCTGATGCAAGCACCAAGGCCATTGGAGTGGTGGCGTATCTGAAGGTCACACAAGCCGATGGAGACATCCAAGTAGGATTCATCTTAGGAAAAGCTAATCTGGCTCCACAGTCGGAACCAACTATCCCTCGGCTAGAGCTGTGTGCTGCAGTATTAGCCGTAGAAGTGGCTGAACTCATACAAGACGAGCTGGACATGAAGACGGATGAAGTCAAGTTCTACTGTGACAGCAAGGTAGTGCTGGGATATATTCACAATCAGACCAAACGCTTCTACGTCTATGTTCACAACCGAGTTCGCAGAATACGTCAGTTCTCAACACCTGACCAGTGGCACTATGTCAGTACGGAAAACAACCCCGCAGACCACGCATCGCGGGCAGTTCCTGCGTCACAACTGGCACAGACCACATGGTTCACGGGACCGGACTTTCTGTACAAACCAAGTCTACCTGATGAAGACTCCAGGGAAGTCTTTGAACTTCTCAACCCGGAATCAGACGTAGAGATACGCCCTGAAGTGAGCAGCCTCTTGACTCAGAGTCAAATCACAGGACTCAACGCCTCACGATTCCTGCGGTTCTCAACAATGCGCTCTCTCACTAGGGCAATTGCTCTACTCGTCCACATCACCAGATCTTACAAGAACAAGTCCAGTCAGTGCAAGGGATGGCACTACTGCAATCTCCCGCGTACTCCGGATGAGTTGTCTCAAGCCAGACACATCATCATCAGAGCAGCGCAGGAAGATGCCTACTCTAAAGAATTCACAACACTTCAGAGTGGGAAAGCTGTTACCAAAGACAGTTCTCTTCAGAAGCTCAGACCTGTTCTTGAAGGAGATCTGATTCGCGTTGGTGGCAGACTCAAACATGCTGACTTGAGCAGTCCAGAAAAGAATCCCATCATCTTGCCCAAGGACAGTCATGTCTCCCTGCTGCTAGTGCGTCAGTGTCATGAAGATGTCAAGCATCAAGGACGACACTTCACAGAAGGGGCCCTGAGAGCTGCAGGCTTCTGGGTCATAGGCGGAAAACGGCTCATTGCCTCTGAGCTATACAAGTGCGTTGTGTGCCGGAAGTTACGACGCAGAACGGAGGAACAACTAATGGCCGACTTACCTCCAGAACGACTACACACATGCCCACCCTTCACCTATGTAGGAGTGGATGTGTTCGGACCTTGGCCAGTCACTTCAAGGCGCACCCGAGGCGGACAAGCCCAAAGCAAGAGATGGGCGATGCTCTTCTGCTGCATGAGCTCCCGAGCCGTGCATATTGAACTCATCGACTCCTTGGACACCTCCAGTTGTGTCAATGCACTCCGACGATTCTTCGCAATCAGAGGACCCGCTACGCAAATAAGATCAGACTGCGGAACGAACTTCGTCGCTGCTGCAAAGGAACTGGGACTCAGTCAAAACACCTCAGTCCAGCAGTTCTTGAGCCAGCGAGGGTGTTCTTGGGTGTTCAACCCACCTCACTCATCACACATGGGGGGGTCATGGGAACGTCTAATAGGCCTCTCAAGAAGAATTCTGGATGCCATCCTGCTGCAGGAGAATGTCCAGCTCACCCATGACGTCCTAGACACCCTCATGGCAGAGGTGGTTGCAATACTCAACGCCAGACCCCTCGTTCCAGTCTCTACTGATCCTGAGTCACCCTTCGTGCTGTCCCCTGCAATGATTCTCACCCAGAAGGTGGGAGTTCCTCCACCACATGGAGAATTCACAGGAAAGGATCTTCTCAGCAGGCAATGGAGACAGGTGCAGGCCCTTGCAGACTGTTTCTGGCGTCGCTGGCGGCAGGAGTACCTTCCTACTCTGCAACCCCGACAAAAGTGGCGAGAGACACGACGGGACGTGAAGGAAGGGGACATCGTGCTCCTGAAGGACAGTCAAGTCGCACGCAACGCGTGGCCCATGGCAAGGATTACAGCGGTCGTCCCTGGCAGGGATGGCAGAGTAAGGAAGGTCGAGCTGAAGACAGCAGGCAAAGAAACTTTGTTCCAGAGGCCGGTGTCGGAAGTAGTTCTTCTGCTGCCAATGGACTGAAACTTAAGGCCAGTGACATTTATGGGTTAATAGTGACCTTTAAGGTCAGACGGGGAGTGTGCTGCCTTCGGGCAGATATAAGTAATTTTGGGACTTTTATTCAATGTTTAATTCATGTAGTAAAGTAGACTTTTATTTTGACATGTGATGTCATGGTTAGAAACAGGAAGTGGGAATTTGCAAGTCATTTTGCAGGAAGATTAGTTGAAGAAAGTCATGGTTGAAGAGCTCCTGAAATAATGCCGATTCATTTGCCCCAGCAGAAGCATCACTTGTAGGTATCCCTTTGGTAATGTTATTAGACTGAGTTGTAATGTGTAACTTTACAGTTTATGTCGAATTTATGCTGTTAGAAACTGTTATGAAAGTAAATGGTTGATGATAGAGATTAAAAACGATTTCTTTGAAGATGCTAAAATGTTAGCTAAGCGCTAGTTCTAGGTTAGTTAGGCATTGAAATGAACAGTGAATGTGAAGGTAGTTAGCATAGCTTTGTATTTAATGTGTGTTAACTGGTTTTAGCTTATGTAGAAACGAAGTGAAGCTGATTATTTTCCTTGATTGTTTTATTTTTAGTTTCACTTTCCTGATGTCCTGATTTCCTGAGTTTGTGATTGAGGATTCTACATGTGAAGGATTTCAATAAAGACTTTACATCACGGATAAAGGAAAGTTTATCTCACTGTCTAGCTGGGTTACATTCTACACCTTAGTGAGGACAGTACAGTATGTGTAGTACTATAGTAGTTAACTTTGAATGTCTATTACAGTGTGCCATAGGAAGTAGCCTACGGCGTGCATTAAGGGGCTTAATTTTTGCATTTTTAATATTATATGTGTTGTGAATGGACAGAATTGTGACATTCTGCTACCATTGCAGGCTTCACTTTGCATTCACTGCCTCCACTTTTCAAACATAATTATGTATTTGAAAGTTTCAAAGGGGATGAATGTGTCAACAGTAATCTCTGCAATGAAACCTTTCTAGTTAATGGTTTGGCAACAAATAAACAAAGAAATTAAAATGTTAATATGAAACACTTCTTAAATTCTGACAGACTTTAACAGACTTCCCAGCAGAGGTGAAGTATTTCACTCAATGCCGTTTTCATAATCCTACGGCAAAAGAGTCATGACCTTCAGTGTAAAACATGGATATTGCACTGACGTTGACATGCTAATCAGTGTACATGTCTTGCAACTGCCCTTGTGTCTGTTGTAAAAAACAAAATAAACTGCAGTCACATTGGCGAAGTTTCGCACCAGCTTATATCCTAGAGCAATTACACGGTCGGTTGCTTCATAATTCTTCCATTCATAATTTACATTAATTGCTCCATCCCTGTTCTAATTATCCCATGTTAAAATAATTAACAAAACCTTGTGGACTGGAAATTTCAGTCAATATTGATAACTTTCTTGTCATTTTCCCCAACAACTTCCTAATTCAAACAGTTCTTCCACAGCACATACACACAAGCATACATGTGCATCCTGAAAATCATATTTGTTCTGTTACCAGTAAAATGAAAACAAAAAGAGTTTTCTGGTGATATTATGTTGACATTTTCCTTTAATAGGGGTGGACAGTTAACTCTCTGCCTATGTTGAATGAGACATTAACTTCTCTGTTACGTTAGGCTGTATTAGGCAATGACAGATTAAGGGGAAAGTGACCCTGGCCAAAACAGCAAAACATTTTGTCCACCTGTTATGGAGGGTTTTGGGTGTGGATTTGTTGGAAAACCAGAAGGGGGATATGTTTCAGATTTTAATCAATATCAATGGAATTACAATAAAGTGTGATTAAAATCATGTATAAACAGTGGATATTTCAAAACAAGAAGGGGGGACAGTCCCCCAGCCCCATGCCCTCCTACAAATCGTACCCTGGTTTTACCTGATACACTTTACCTGGTGTATGAGGTCCCTTGGGTAGGAGAGTTTAATTTGTCCTGGCCATTGAGCACCCATGGTGCCCCCTCTGCCTCGGGCTAGTAGTCTCATTCATGAATCCATCCATGGGCATCCATAGCATGAGTGTTAAGACCCTGTGCTTAGGCCTACCCCCCGGCCTCGTTGTCCAAAAGGGGGGAACTATATTTCCGTGCCTGCAGAGGAAGAAATTATTGCAATGTATCACAAGTTTAGTGTTATAAACTGTCCAAGTATGTTAGGCCTATATTGTGACACGCACTGTATACACCAAATAAGTGTAGAATAAACAAATAAGCATTAAAGGGATATCCGATCATCAGTAGCCTAATTATTATGATATTTTTTCATTTTGCTTGAATATGAACATTTCTCCATTTCTACTGCTGCACATACTGTACAGTACTCTGCAGGATCTCATCAAATGGCTTATATCCTTCAATGAAACGAGGACATATTCTTGTGTTTGGTCTGGTTTTTTTTTCTGGAACACCCACATACTACAAAAAGGGAAGTCAACCTTATCAAATAAAGAAATGAATGAAACCTTGAGTGAGCAACGCTGTAATATTGGTTAAGGGTATGTTGGTTTTATGTAACATAAATGTCAATGTACAGTAGATGTGAAGCACCATGCAGCACACTGCAGTGTTAGGAAAAAACAACATTAAAAAAAAACCTTGCCACTGTGTGCTTATTTTTAAGTTGGTTCAAGGCAACCCATTTTGCTCACTGCACTTTCTCCAAGCATTGGGAACAGAATGGTTAAATTAAATGGCAGTAGGCCAGTGGCAAACAGGATGGAGTATTTTGAGCTAGTTTAATACATTATTGTTGTAAACAAGGGAAAAAATCATTGCTTGGCATTCAAGGTGGTCACATTATTATTTTTTGTTTTAGTTATTGCTTATGTAGCCCGTTGTGTATCACTGTCTCACTGTCATCCTGAATTTCTGTACAAAAAGCTGTGTTGGAGAGGGGAGAAGATTTTTAAAAGCTTACGTGAATGGTCATATAAAATCATTAGTGAATGTATTGATCGCAAAATCTATTGGAAGAGTGTGTGTGTGCGTGTGCGTGTGCGTGTGCGTGTGTGCGTGTGTGCGTGTGTGTGTGTGTGTGTGTGTGTGTGTGTGTGTGTGTGTGTAAACCATTGATGTCCTCTTACAGGATTTATGGTGTTTATTGTTGTGCATTGTTCAGTTGTAATCACACAACAGGACATCACCTCTCTCCGTTTTCCTATAAAAAGAAAGGAAAGTTTTAAGTCATTGATTTGGAAAGTATGCTGTTCTTTTCAACAAAATGGGCTCTTCAGTGAAGGAAAATATTAACGATAAACAAACGGTGACCTGCAGCAGTCTTCCAAGAAACACACACACACACACACACACACACACACACACACACACAGAGCACTATCACCTAGCTCACTCACTACCCTGTTGTCCCTATACTGTTTGTGCAGCTGTGCAGTGTGACCGCCTGCTGCCAGACTGCCTGGGGGACAGTGACAGAGTGAGGCCGCCCTATCACATCACGGTGACTGAGGGGGGACTCCAAAGGTGAGCGGGCTCCTTACCCGGGTCTGCCAGACACTTTCATTAAGCCCGGTGCCATACATCTTCTGTCACACTGCGACAATGATGGAGAGGCCAAAGTGCCGCAACACTCCACTTTTTTTTTCTATTTCAGCGGGCCACACCGAAGCCGTGATAAATCAACGCTTCATTCACCTGTCAGTTCCCAAAAGCGCTCAGTACAGTATGATGGGCAGGACAGGGTGCTCCTGCTGTAGATGTAGCTGGTGCTGTGTTTATTATTTGTTTGTTGTTGGCAGGGCTGCTGGCAGCTTTAGCTTTGACCAGGCCCGGGACAAAGTTATCTGAAAGCCCCCTCCCACTCAATACAAACAATGGAATGAGGGCCCAATACTGCCCCAACCCTCTCTCCTTGGACCTGGGACAACTGACCCCTTTGTTCGCCCTGTCAGTTTCCCTTGTTGTTGTCTTTGGCTCTGCTTTAGGTTTCAGATTTGATTCAGACATTTTTATGTTGTTTGGCAAGTCCTCAGCTGAAAACTTTTGAAAGGTGCCTATCACAAACAAATATGATTTGGCTTCTTTGAAGTGACTTGAACACAGAACACTTCTGAAAATGAGGTACAAAGACAAACAGTTACTTTGGTAGCACAGGATAAATGATGATGAGAGGCTGGAATGGAACAAAGACTATTCCTCATCATCAAGAATACTGTATCACACCCAGTCTAGACTATATATATGAATGCAAATCAGACAAGCACACTTGTGCACAACCCGGGTTGGTTTAAAAAACGTATAATGTTTATGAATGGTACTCTCGAATATAGCCATTGCAGCTTACAATCACAAATCCCTTTCCTTTTATGTTCGATCCATTTGGATTCCCATAAAGAAGGCAGGTCGTTGCGCTCAATCATAGTTTTCCCTCAGCTCACAGGGGCTTTAAGGACAGCGATAAGGTTAATGGCACAGCTGATAAGCAATTAGTCCGGCATTTTCTGCCGGTGTCTAATAGAATCTGATTACAGTCATTTACCTGATACGTATGTTAAATAGGCTGTGCGTGACTATGAATAGATTTCCGATGAGGTTCAGGCAGGCCAATAATATTGAACTTGCGACGGTGCCTGACGCCATGGTGCTGCAACCCCCGTCCGTGAGTCTCTCTTATACACTGGGCCGACTCCGAGTCTTTATTTCAGACACGTCCATAATAATTACGTCTGAAATATAAATATCTTCACAACATGGTGACTCCGCTCCTTCTCCGTAATTAGCTGCAGCTAGGAGCTGTGACACCAGACTGCGTGTCGTGTGTATATCAGGCAACTTCTAAACTTCCTCTGATGTGTGACGGGGTCAACTCGGGCTGATGCAAGAGTGTAGGAGTTGAGTTCATCTGCATGTATGTCTGAGTGGGTGTGCTGTGCTGGTGGGACTTAAGTGTTTATGGGACATGGTTCATCTTTAAGAGGTGGAAGGATAGGGATGGTTTCTGTCCTCACTGATAAGGAGCCGGTGGAATATAAAGTTCCTAAACTTGTAAGAAGATAAGCACTCTTAATGAACAATGTGCAGAGGTAGGGCCTACTTAAGATTCAGACAAGAGTTCCCTAAAAGTGACACCAACACTAAACAGGATGACAATGGTAAACACTGTGCTTTCATTGCTATGAAAATCACAATGGGAAGAAAATCTGTTTACTGTTTTGACTGAGAAATGGGGGGAGGATTTAGAATAATCTCCACAAAGTGTGAAAATGTATTCCCCATATCTGATGTCTTCTTAATTCTCTAGGACAGTGAAAGCTTAACATGAGAGATGACACGACTAATGCTTAACAGATAGTTGAGCATCGCTTGTCTCAGTAAGTACCTTTTCCAGTTTAACATGTGAACCGTGCCAAAGAAAGAAACAATCCTACCACCTTGAGATTTTGGATTGTGGACAGCTAATACAAGAGTGCATCAATCCATGTTTTTTGTACCGTTTTTAATCTCCAAAGGGGTACTCAGTCAGTAGGCTACTGTTCTGTTTTTTTTTGGTCTCTCTACACACATCTGCTGTACCTACCCGACAGAGATGAGTAATTCAGCTAAGGCTGGCACTGGAGGATGTGTGTCTCTCAGACAAAAAGGCAGGTGGGATGGGGATTTGGAAGCCGGATTAGTGGCTTGGATAGTGAGATAGGAGCAGAACGGAGGAGATACTTGGATAGCGGACCCAGAGAGCCAGATCTGACAGTCTTGCTTTAAGAGACAAGAGGCGATCGCGTCTTGGATCTCACAACCAAAGCACAAACCTGTAAGGGCCTTTTGACCTCACCTGTCAAATGTATACAGTATATAGTGAATGTATAATTTAAGAGCCCTCTTATTATTCTCAAATACAATGTCTTTTCAAAAGATGAAAATGAAGATGCTACTTGCACTTCACAAGGAAAGAAAAAAAGCAATCAAAGCTGAGATGGGCCTTGGCAATTGTCAACAGCATTAAAGTATTAAAATGGTCTTACAGCATATGTCGTACTTGAGTGTATGTTATGCAAAACAGATTTTCAGACAAATACTGCATAGGCAAGATAGGAGACTGTGGTACATCTAGTTTCTATTGCAAAAAGAGATCAGCTCAGTAATTATAACCAATAATCAATCATCACAATTATGATGCAGAGCTACCGGTACCATATTGCAATGATAGTATTTAAGCAAAAAATATATTCCTGTTCAGGAAATAGACCACAAATGGGGAGTCGCAAAGGTTGAAAGCCTTGCTCATGGAGTTTAAAGTGAATACCCACCTCTTTATAAGCCATTGAAATCATATTTGTGGCAGAAAGTATGTTGTACGTCTGCACAAACATAAAAGGCTGTTGATGGGCTTTGAAAATGCTTCTATTGATGTACTCCTAAGCAATCTGCAGGTGTCTCAGCTTTTCAGACCACTGGCCAGCAGCCCTCAAGGCAATCCTCCAATTTCCGTTGTTGATGTCGCCGCTTTGACAGGGCTGCTCCTTCATGAGCCAAGTGGCGAGTGTGGCTGAGATGTGTGTGTGCTTGTGTGTGTGTGGTGAAAATCTAGAGGTAGCGAAGGACATTTTGTTCAGCGTTCAGCCTGACTGGTCCAGGTGGGTCCTTAGGCGCTTTCTCAAAAACCAGCTCAGCTAGTGTTGTGTCGAGATGGGCTGCTTGGTTGAGATGAGCTACAATAAGCTGTTAACATACAGGTAGCCCAAACCCAAGCCCAAATCCTAACCCCTAGGGGGTTGCAATGGCTTGGTGACTCAACTCGATGGGCAGCTCATATTGACACAACACCGGTGCAGCCACCTATGAAGCCCACTTAATGTGTACTATGCACATTAGTGCAATGGCATGGGTGCCAAATCTGCACTGTCATCACGATACATACAGCAATATGCACAAATGGCAGCCAGCACACCCCAAAATGAAAATGGCAAAATGCTTTAGCCCCTGGGGGCTCAACGCATTATTCACTTTCTCCCCTGTTGTGAAGTAAGCTGACGTGTCCACGGGGTGGAAATAAAATGACACACCTCACTCGACTCAGGTGTGTGGTGGAATTCGAGACGATTCGTCTAATGAATTGCTGAGAGGGGACCATTCGAACAAAACGTTGGACCATTCGTAGAAGGCATGGGGCGTTTCGTGCAGTACCTGCGGATCTTTCGTAGAAGACCTAAGGACGTTACGTTCAACCCATGCAGACCTTTCGTGTAACTGGGCAGACGTTTAGTGTAGTCTGCCTATTTTATTAGCCTATTATTTTTTATATTTTATCAAACTTGTGTGCCTACCACCACAATGCAATGAAAACAAAAATCGAACCATGTAGAAAGTGTGTGCGTGCGTCTCTATTTTTTTATTATTTTTTTTTATTTTAGTTCAGGCTGCTTTTTTATCATTAGGCCTATTTTATAGCCTATTTTATAAATATACTATATCGTAACGGACTGCCTCTGCCTCCTCCGGAGTGAGATAGCAGCGTTACCCCCTGTGCACTACACACTGCAAAAAATGAAAATCTGTACAAGTGTAATATACTTGAATTCAGCATTTTGGTCTCATTACACTTGTTTTTGAATGTATTTTCTTGGTAAGACTGACTATTGTTAAGATTATTTGACTTGTTTCAAGAAAATTCATCTTTTTTATCCTACCTAGATAATAAAACTGGTTCTGAGCAGCTTTTTTTTTAAAATAGAACACATACTGACAGAGTTGCATTAACAATTAGACTGTGAGTACATTTTTACTTGTTTCAAGACAATAAGACAATCCAAATGAACCTGTTTTAAGAACTGGCTCGATCTCACTAAGATATTCTAGCTAATCAACTGTGATTGCATACAAATGAATAGGGCCATTGAGATTTCCATTCATGATTCATAGCTTTGACATTTCTGTTGTCTGTGCAGCATTTGGCATAGCAATTTCATGATTGTAAATCTGTATCCCATCTCAATGTGTCAAACACTTGAAATTCACCGCAAAATATACTGTAGATGAATCAATAAAATATATTAAAAAAAATAGGGAGTCCCATTTCTGTGATTATTGTCTTTCCTAATTGTTACCAAGAAACATCCATTTCAGAGATGATATTCAAAAAATCTATTCTTTGAACTGACATATGCCTCTGACGCCTTGATACCGTTGATGTGTGGCCCAATTCTTTTTCATGAGCAAATATACTGTTTGTTTGATGGGTAGCCTACTTTCGTCAATTTTGCTGATTGTATTCATTTTATTTTTTTAAGATTGTTTTTGGTCTTTTTTACAACTTTATTGATGACAGGACAGTTTGAGAGGTGGACAGGAGGCGAATGGGTAGAGAGATGGGAAGGGGTCGGCAAATGACCCGGACCGGGAATCGAACCCGGGTCGGCCACACGGCAGACGAGTGCCCTACCAGTTGCCCACGGCAGGGCCATTTTGCTTTGATTTACAAGACATTTGCAGACATTTTATAGGCCTAATTTAATTTAGAAATTTAGAATAAAAAAATAATGCTTTGACTCTAACCTCATGCACACGTGTCTCATCAAAGTACCCAGTGTGAAGGTAAATGTTGCATACAATGTTGTTTAGGGGGCACGTTGTTGTTCAGGATGCTGCTTTTTAAAGATGCTGCTCTGTCTCAGTTTTTGTAAAGTTTCCGTCATCAGAGCAAAAAAGGTTGTGAGTTATTTCACTTAATTCTATGATAAGATGTATAGCATGGTCCTTGCTGCTGATAAAAACAAAAGTGAATATCTTCAGAAATATCAGCATCTGTCCAGACGACATTTTTAGTTTGTTATCTATCATTAGATTCCATCGTTACACTAATTGGACATGTCTTGTATAGGCATATTAATATGCAAACCTAGGCCTATAGCCTACCTGAAGTTATAACATCTAGATCAATATGATTTGACAAAATAAAGTGCTTCAATGCACGTTTTCTTTTCTTTTGCACAACTGCAACAGTAAGGGCAACAGGTTTTTTTGTGTTCATTTAAGGCACACTCAAAAAATGTTTCTGGGTCCTGGTAAATATTAAGAAATATGTATACAAACAATTTAAGGAATATTGTTGTAAAATGGAAAAATGATTCATTGAAATCATATAAACACCATTTGAACTGTCCGCGTATTAACTTTTAAACAAATAATCTAAACAAATAATGTAGGCCTATGCACTTGAAAAAAGCTCATAATATTAACTGACATGCACATCACACTCCAGAACAGTAGGTGGCAGTAAGAAATGAATCGCCTATTGTCGAAACACATTTTCATTGACGGTATTTATCTTCTTCCTGCTGGCACCAAGTTGTTACCTTATTGGTACAGAAATATTTTACATAAATCAAAACTATATATGTGAAATTCATGCTGTAATTCAGGTGGGATAACAAACAAAAACAAAAAAAAATCACCAAAGGGTAAAACCGGAAATGGAATTACGTCACTTCCTGTTCGTCAGTTGGTCTCCTGCTTTGAAATTGAGGCAATCGTTTTCAGCCGGATAAGTTTCACAATCCGTTTCAATCCTTGTCATCTTTGGCAATATTATTTTATTAAGACACAGTCATTTGTGAAGTATACTACGCTATTGTGATGTTTTTGGTGTTTTTGTCTGTATGGAAAGTTAACTGATACGAATATCGTTAGATCATGCTGGGTGGCTGACAAGATGTTTGTCTTGCATTCAAATATCCATTCTTAAACAGTAGCTTATCTTGTCCAACATCTTTTGGAGTAAAACAAATAACCATATATCTGGTCTGAAGTGTAAATTACCAGCCCAATTATTTTAAACCTAGTTTAACACCTGCTGCTGTTTAGCTCAACAGCTAGCTATCGCTCTCTAGCTTGCTATTGCCCTGTAATGCCCCACATGTTACTCAAAATATGTATTATATTTTTTGTAATGGGCGTCACTATTGGCCAGTCCTGAATATCACCTTTGAAAAGCCATGTTTGCCGATATTGTGAGAAAAGGTTCACCTCTGTTTTTCAACTTGACAGATGGTTACCCCCTGTGCTAGTGGAAGATGTGACTTTGAAGACAGTCATTGTAAAAGGTAGGATTTCTGTCCATGTTCAATTGTTTTACACTTTACCCTCTGCTTGAATACTTTACTTACACCAAAGCAAAATGAGGATAAAAATATTTTTTAGCCAATTAGCTGGCATTTTCATGTTGGCATGGTGTCAACAGTTATTTTGTATTGTATGAAATATGGATATGGTGAAAAATATTTTAATTAACTTTAATTTCACGCTGTCTTAAGTGGCTGTAGTCACGTTATTTACCAATATTCTTAAATGGTGACAATATTCCCCAGTCTAAAAAGTGGTGACGATGTATTTGATATGGCAGATTATATTTGGTTGAGGCTACTCTACTCTCCTTGACCCCTGGTCTCAATTTAGGTTTTACAAGAAGTCAGTCAATGCCATTGTGATGTTAGTTTGAAGTAAGTGTGGTGGTACATTATGTCATAACAGATAGTATTTAAGTGTTGTTGTATGTCTGTCCTGTAGGATGTCTTTGTGGCTTGACCACAGGTGTTGCCCCACCTGCAGGCCCAGAGATAGAAAGACACAGTGACAAGTCACAGGACAGACAGGAAGCACAACACAACTGGGCCTGAAAACCATGTAATTTTCTTGTAATGTGTCTTTGACAGGTTAATGCAGAGTTCCTGTGCCTGACAGATACTTGAGGAAGCATCTTGGAGGTTGTCAAGCAGAAGGGAGGTGTTGCCAGAAGGAAGGTAGGATAACTCATGGCTCCAGCAGCTAATGGAAACATTGTGTTTGAGTTGCAAACAATCTAATGAAGTTGGGTATTAGGTATTAGAAGGTCAGACATTAGGTGTGGGAGATGCATGGCCCACCTCTAGGTTCACTGACTCTGAATTTTGAACAGTTCTGATTATGGTGTTCACAAACGATCTGCACCCCAATAAAGAGAGCATGCGATAAATGGCACCTGCATATCACTGACAAGCACACTATTAAATGCCCCCTATTAGTGGCCATGGTTGTCATTCACTAGATATCAGCATTTTTACATTTAGTGCCATTAAAGCTACATAAAAAGTGTGTGCACAGTGTTAAGCTTTCTGCATTTTCTTTTTCCACCATCAGGACTGGAGTGGCGAAGTGATCCAAAGGCAGACTGCACATCTACGTATAGGTTTGCAAGGAACATCCCGTGCCAGAGACTGTGATACAAGGCATGGAGCTGTACAGTGAACTCGGAGCATCTCTTGTGCATGTGTGATGCTGTTTGGACTCGGTTACCGGTATATACCATATTTTTCGGACTACAAGTCGCACTTTTTTTCATGGTTTGACTGGACATGCGACATATACTCTGGTGCGACANATATATGGTTTTTTTTTTCTCCACGGGAGAGGACCTATGTGCGCAACTAGGCCTATGTTGTGTTGCCTAATACCACTGATAGAATTTTTTTTTTTACAACTTACCACAACAAAAAATAGCATTTACAATGACGACTGAATAGAAATATACCACCCAAAAGAAGTTAATATAGCCTACTGCTGAGTTCAAGCTGACAGTAATTAAATATGCTGCCGAAAATGGCAATAGGGCAGCTGAACGAAAGTTTGGATGCAATGGAAAACTGTTTGGGGACTGGAGAAAAGCGGAGGAAAATGTGCATGTTGTGAAAAAAAAAAGAAGCTATCTGAAGGTTCAAGGCCCACGTCTAGAAGAAGAGCTGAATACAGGACAAATGTGTTCTCGAACAACGCGCGCGCTGCGAGTCAACGGTCTTGTTACGGGCTCCATGACATTGCCAAAGAAATGAATAGGACTTTTTGCGGAAGTCAGGGACCTCGTGGATTTATCGCGTTATGCAATGCAATCCCCTCTCGTGGAGCGCTATGCAACGCAATCGCCTCTCTATCCGAGAACGAGCGCCTGCGTTATTAAAGACAGTCAGCCGACTTCCAGGTGAAAATCGGTCATTTCCGCGAGTTTCTGACAAACGAGCACAACGTGACACTACCATAGGCTACACAACATGGATGAAATCCCCCTCACCTTTGATACCGTCATGGGCTGAAGTCTCATAAATGGGGGTAAAGAAAGGCGTGCTCTGGAGACGGAACAAAGTTGCCTCGAAGCCTCCCACGGTCCAAACGCAAAACAATGCCGAAAATTGAATGTTGTTCTGACTACAGGGCAACATGGCGCGTTATCACTGCTTCTTCTTTTTCTTTTTGTGGTTTTATGGCGGTTGGCAAACCATCTTAGTTGGTGCATTACCACCACCTCTGAATGCGTTGCCACTGCTTCAGATGCTGGTTTATGAAACAATGCCGTCTTTGAGCAGCAGCTTACCATGCGCCAGTTATCACAACATAGATTCCATGGATAGAATAACCTTTCAAAAATATTAGTCCGGTGCGACGTATATATGTTTTTTTCATCTTCAAAATGCATTTTTGGGCCGTTGCGACTTAAACTCCGGAGCGACATATAGTCCAAAAAATACGGTACCCTCAATCTCAACTCTGTGGATTTGGATTTACAATTTTAAGTATCCAGATGAACTGAAATATATGTTCTGGTGAATTTGGAAAATATGCCCAAAAGGTCCAATCACTATAAACTACAGTAAATATGTTGGACACTGGCAATCTCAGGTTCTAAGCCATTGTATAAAAGGACAATCCATCGCATTTCTATTAATACTTTTGTGTGCTGTTCTCTGATCTGAGTTGATGATTTTTTTGTCCTTTTTTGTCTTTTGTCAGCATGGCATTGAGTATCATTGAGGGGCTTTTTTCTAAACATTTGCTATGCAGATTAAAAGATGAGCACTATAATGAAAGGCGTAATAACGCCTCAGTAGCACTTCATGGACACATTGATATCATAATTAAAAACATTTCTCTCTCCCTCTCCTCCCCCACTTTGGGAAAGAATCAAAGAGTCAAAAGTGCTCCTGCGGGCAGTTGGTTAATTCTAAAATGTCCATTCACAAATAACATCTTTTTCATGAATGTCTAAGTAAATAAGTGAGTAAATAGACACATACTGTTCTGATGAGAGTATGCTTTTCGGCCAAAGATATCTGACTGCATATCTGACCCAAGCGATTATGACATTACTTAGAATTTGATGGTGGTTGTAAGCATTCATGAAAAAGATGACATTTCTGAACAGGCCACATAAATTAATGTGTTACAGTACACTGATAATTTCAGGTTTTCTGTTTAATTTCTGTTTAATCATACGATTATATTGTCTAGATTTTGGTGTTTTATTATCGTTTGACTGCATGTTTGTCCAGCTGATGAAATATTAATAAAATAAATGTTTTGAAGTTCTTGTCAAGTATATTTTTCTCATACACATCATCTCATATTAATTCTACATGAGAAAATAACTTTTCTAGCTAAGAAAATCAGACTAGTTTTAAGACTTTAAATGAGCTGGAAACAAGTAAATTTGCCTTGTTTTAAGCGTCTTGTATGCTTGTTTTGAGCAATAATTTCTTGGAGGACATCTAATTCTAAGCAATAATGACTAATAAAGGAGAAGAAATTGCTTAAAATAAGAAAAAAAATCTTAACAAGCAACAGAAAAATAAGATTTTTATACTTGTTTCAAGTGTTTTTCTATACCTACCGCTTAGATTTTATTTTCTTGTTTTAAGAATTCTTACCAAGTCCAATTTGCTCGCTGCACTGGCAGATTATTTTGCTCAAAATAAGCAATTTTTCACCTAAAACACTATATTTTTTACTTATTTTTTTAGAGGGCTTTTTTGCAGTGCATGTGCAGCCTATAAAATGGGGTTAATTTCAAATGGCGGGTGAGACTGTCAGGAAGCAAGCCGAGAGAGCAAGAGAGAGGGAACCATGAAGTGTGCCGAGAAGATCACCATTCGCAAGAATCGCTAAAGCCAGACATTGATGTGAGCTGTTCCAAATTGAGACCAAGCGCACAAGTCTGCAAACAAGGATTTTGCAAAAATGCACTACTAAAAATAAGAAAAGATATTCGTTGTGATGATCTGAGTTATTTCTATTGTGTTGATCACTGATTTGTATTCATTTTGGAAAGGTAACGGCAATCTTATTGCTGCCTTACTGGCGCCCATCTCATAACTTAAAACTACAGTCGGTTGCACCGCTACAATATCAACGAAATGTTTTAAAATGTAGGCCTACAACAGTAATGTAAAGGTAAGAGATAATTTATTGTCCACACGTGACTATAAGAAAATATTTTCCTATGGGCGAATAACACCCCCGATGCCGAAGGCGGAGTGCTGTTATTCCGCTTGGAAGGAAATATATTTTCCGTAGTCACGTGTGGACAATACATTATCCCGCTTATCCCGCCTTTACCAACATTAGAAAGCATACAAAGTTAACCAGTAGTTTATAGTAACAGGTTTATTGCCATTTTATAGCGTGCACAAAGAAAGATAGTTCGTGGAACGCTCATAATTTAAAAAGAAAGAAAGGAGTCGCACACTGGAGCTGAATGCAGAATCAAAAACTACTGTAACTGTAAACAAAGCCGAAAAAAGTAAATAAAACCGACAGACAGGGGACAAACATTTCGGGTCTAGCCCATCATCTTCCTTTTCTTCCTTTTCATTATACTGCTCTTGGAATTACGCACCGAGCGATACGCTTAGGATATGACATTGGCCGGACGCCACCCCACCATTACGCTCATAACAAGTAACAGAGTTTGGCTTCTTTCTAACGTGTTACAGCCACATTGCGCTTCAAACTGTTTGCAGGCTGCCTCGTTCACTGCGCGATATCTACTAAACTCGGGTTCATAACAGGGTCATTTCTATCTGATCGGCGACAGTATTCCAGATAAAAGTATAGACAACCCAAGCACTGATGTGCGCCCTGACCATCATCATTAGCCTATCATCCTGCTACAGTCTGAACACTGTGCGCCGAATGGTTGGCTGGAGGAGGCAACGCTAGCCTAAAGAGCAGGCTACTTCACCCTTAAGGAAACTATCAACGGACTCCTCACTTGTTAAAACAATACTAGTGTTAATGAAAGATGTCACGACAGCGGCCGGCGGACAGTGACAGTTTGCTTTCTTGAAATAACACTTGGACAATAGTGTAGACTTGTGCGCTAAGCGCTGGGGTGGGGCAGGGGCTGCTGAACTGTCTACAAGCTGTCGTGCCGGGACGTAGGCAGTAGGTATCCATTGCGTGCGGCCGGCCGCTTTGGGAACTGTAGGTAAGTTGCATTTGGGTAGGCTATTGCGCGTGTTATAGTTGAATTAAGTAATCGACGAGCCAACGTCCGGCAGCAGTGACTGAGTGTGTAACTTAACTTAACTTTTGTAGGCTACTATCGTCCGAGTGTCTCCAGATTGTGATTCATTTATTCAAAGACGATAGCAGTTTACAGACGCTGCTGGCTGCATGGATATTGTGGGGTTTTCCCCTCCTAATTGTATTTTATGAAATTGTAAAAATAAAACTACCATAACCTTTACTCCTGTTGTCTGTCGTTCCTGAATCGTGGTCTATTTCACCTCTTACAATAGTGTCCAGTCCAGTGAATGATCCTGCATCCATGGCTAATTGGATAAAGCATACTAAGTGGACATGAAAGAAATGCGAAATTAAAACAACAGCGTGTCAATGCAAGCACTTTATTTATTTTTCCGGGGGCATGATTTTGTTGACAAGTACTTTTTTAACGACTTTAATGAAGATGTCGTGTAGACTGTTTGACGGCCCCTTCCATAGGACAGCATCCATCCATCTCTTCCTCATCTTTACGCGCAACGGTAATAATAACCATTACTTCTCTTGTAGACGTTGCGCGTAATATTTTATTCATTATGGACTTATTTCAAGCAGCATTCAACTGTCCACTCTGCGTGGCTTTGTTGAAAGGGTTGCCTTTGGGTGGATGACTTCCCCTGAACACGGCAGGTCATTTGCATGACAAGACTTCATGCCCATTAGGAATACTTTAACCCTTCAGGGGTGCCCTGGAAACGGCTGATAAATAAATTATGTAGAATGATATAATAGATATTTGACTAAATTGATAAGTTAATGCTGGTCAGTGGAATATTTCATCTGCTATCTACGCACAATAGCCTAAAGTAAATATAGGTAGCCCCAGTCAGCTGCAACTTCGAACCTAGGTCGTGTGACGTCTCCAAATGTGTTACTTTTCTAAGCTTGTGTGTTATCGGATGCGATGCCATGTTACGGCTTGTTGGTTTGGGGTGCCTTAATTTTTCATTAATTGAAAGGGTGTCTTGCCTAAAAAAAAGGTTGAGAAACACTGCAGGAAACAGTCTCTGCAACAGGGACAATGACAAAAGGGATGAATTGCTTGAGGAAATCAAAAGGGACAGAGCGAAGTTATGACAACAAATTGACGTGCACCATTATGCAAGGCTACATGTAGTTATGATGGGTTAACCACTCAATTACCGTTGCATTAATAATATGTATGATAAAGATGACTTCAGCGCAGGATATCAGAAATAAACAAGACAGCGCAGATGGCTTTTAATTTTTAATATGGCCACATTATGCGTCAATACACCAATGCGTATTAGGCTATTTATCATGAAACCTCAAATCGGAAGTAGCCTTGTACCCAGCACTTTTCAAACCTTACTCGGGTTTATGGTAATTGTCCGGGCCAGCACTTTTGAAATCAAACGGACGCCTTGCCTGCATGACATGTCATTTGCATGATAAGAGCACGGACGATCATGGACATGCGATGGTAGCCTACACACATAGCCACACACGCACACAACACGGTTCAGTTCAACGTTTATTGTCCAGCAAGCGAGCAGCGCAGTACCAACTGATTTGCTCTGGAATCTCGAAATGAAAACCGACTTTTCTTGGGAAAAGTGTTGCAAGAACATTGAACTCATTTAGTAGGCCTATCATTGTGCCAAGCGTGTCGCAATATTGTACTGTGGATGTGTGTTGGGGAGGGCATTAACATTAGGCCTATGACAAAACATTATCGGGTAGGATTGAGGATAAATCTTACACGTTTCCTTATTAATGGAAAATTAATTCCATGCTAATTCTAAGTATTCAAGAACCTAAACAATATGCAATTGCTCCACAGTTCAAGGGTTAGGCTATGGATATTGACACCTTTCCTCCGCGATCGCGGATAGCCCCCACCTTTGCGCTTCTCATCTGGCTGTCACGATATGGAACGGGAAGAGACAGTTCAAGACAAGCGGCATGACTGCAATTGTCAATACAGTAGCCTAAAAAACTGTTAACTGTTCAGCGGTGTGTAGTCAAACTATCACAGCGGTGGTAGATGCTTTTATGAAGACCTGGAGGGCAAAAACCAACAGACACAATTGCTGAGTGTGTATGCAGTATTTGTAACGAATGATTCTCCTGCCAGGATAGCGTTGGACTACAGAATAACCCATTTACATGTTGAATGTTGAGAGGATGCATTTTGAAAAGTCGAATACCTATTCACGAGGATATAATAGCTACCTTTCCTTGTCAATGTTCCATGCACTACAAAATATTCCAGAACCTCATCTGTGATAGGCTAAACACAATTTATCCAACAAGCTTGTGGATAATATTGCCACCTTTCCCCTCTCCTGCGGTAGCCAGTTGCCTTCTCAGAAGAAGCAATCTGAATCGGAAAGAGAGAGCACTGTTCAAGACCCGCGGCAAGACTGCAATTGTCATCTGGTTCGTGGTGTCAACCTTCAGCCAAAACGACGACAGACCCTTTTTTTTATAAGATAGACCTACCTTATTCGCAGCAGCCAAAATCAGTCAGACAATAAGTGCTTAACAAGTGTGCAGGGTAGCGAATGCTCTTCTATCAGGGTAAAGTTTGCAATTGGAGAGGGGTGATTGAAGGGCTAAATTAAGTCCGAAATCAAAATGATAAAAAAATACGGTCGATTTATTTACAATACCCTACATGACAGAAAGAAAACGTGTAGGGGGTCAACTGAAAATACCCATAAACTGAGGACTATAGGCAACGTCAAAGTAAAATACAAACACGACATCAAACAAAGCTTTTTTTTTAATGCGGTACACTTCAAACTTCACAAAACCCACTGGTTAACAGCAGGTTTTACGCACACATTTCGAAGCGGTTAATCACAGATGCTGCTCTCTTCCTTGCTCTCCCTTGCACCCCAACGTACACTGGGTTTAATACACCCTGCAATACTGGCAAACTATTATTCAATTACCATTGCATTTGTTCATGCAAAGACCTTTACGCGGCGGAGAGAGAACGCGCTCCTGTGCAGTGTTAACGTAGCGATTTAACCTCTCTCTCTCTCTCTCTCTCTCTCTCTCTCTCTCTCTACTGTAGCCATGGGCTTAACACAGGTGCATGGGTTCTGTAATGTTTTCAACACTGTTAGGACCTATATTGTTTTCTGGCTCATGCGCGAACTATTTGTTGTCATTCAGAATCAGAAACATCAAAGTGTCGGGAGACAGCTTTCTCTTGTTGCTGGTGCTTCGCATCTAAAAAGTTAACGGAAAGTCAGAAAACTCGCTGCATGACAATGTGCTCAATGGTCAATAGCCTACTTCTAGATGCACTATAGTCTACAGCCTAGACGCGCGCTGCTCTGATTCAAAGCGAGCACAAGGGTCAATAGCCTACTTCTTGACACATTAAACCGCCCTGCTTTGATTCAAAGCGAGCAGGCTGTGCTTGGTCCCGCCTCTCTGCCCGCAGATGGGAGTAAAGTAACGGCGTAAAAGTGAAAAAAAAAGCTTCTCAAATATTGTCTAGATAATTGTCAAAAAATGTAAGGGCGTAAACGTAAATTGTCAAAAAATGTAACGACGTGAAAAAAAAAGCTTCTCAAATATTGTCTAGATATTTTGTCAAAAAATTTAAGGGCGTAAACGTAAATTGTCAAAAAATGTAACGACGGAAACGTTAAAAAACCAACAACATAGCCCTACCAGTTCAAATGAGTAAGTACATTTTATTTATAGATTTACATGTTTAAATCAACAAAAAACAAAACTTAACAGCTGATTTACATATTTAAATAAACAAAACCCTTAAAATGAGCATTAAAAAAGCTGATTTACATTTCTAATATAGGCAGGCTGAAGAAAACCCGTTAAAATGAGCATTAAAAAAGCTGATTTACATTTCTAATATAGGCAGACTGAAGGGACCTTTAGTTGAAACCTAAGGATCTTTAGTTCAATTTTAAGGACCTTTCGTTGGCTTTTGCGGTAGACGGACCATCCTCGACTAAAGATCCCCAGCCTTATACTAATGGTCCAACGTTTTGTTCGAATGGTCCCCTCTCACCAATTCATTCGACGAAAAGACCTGATACGGTGTGGTGGTATGCAGATGACAGCTGCCCTGTGTGTCACCAGATGCCCTCCACACAACCACTCTACCACCCACCCCACGCACCTCTCCAGGGGGGACCTTGTCATCTGTGTCGAGCAGGGGTAATGGCCCGACAGCACACATCCTCATGAGAACGGTAATGACTCCTGACAGTGCCTTGCTGCAGAGCGGATCACCGCGTGCACAGCTGAGGGAGATTACCCATTTCCATTTGGCCGCCCGAGGCTGCGGGAGCTCCCACCACGAAACCTCTTCCTCAAACGCAACCAGCGCCAATGCCACATTGTTTTTAAATGCTGACTTTGCGAGCCAGATTAAGGCTAATCCCTGTGTTTTTAACTAGCCTTAAGATGCAAAGTACACTTGAAGCCTGGCTGAGAAGGTTTACTATAACAGGCTTTAGGTCAACCGGGCCAGGTGGTCGTTTGCTATTAGCCTCTTATGGGCCATCAGTCACTCAGTCCTCCCCAGACTGCATCTGACACAGATTAATGTGGCGTTCCATGGGAAAGGTGCGTGTGTAGTGCATGGGATCCACGCCTGAGAACTACACATTTAGACAATGGTTTGACTGTGCACCAGCACTCTTGACTTTATCGAAAGCGTGCAATCAGCCTCATCACAATACATTTTCTTGAAATATTATTAAAATTTGTTGTTATGAGGGAGTTTAGTTAGCACATCTTGGCTTTGAGGATAATTACATTTATATATTTAAGAGGGTTTTTTTCCAAAATGATTTTGATATTTGCATTTTATTATATAATAGATATAATGGAGATGGTGGTGATATTTTCTAACACAGTACAGAACAGAGAGCATCTACTGTTACAAATAAGTTCTGCTTTACGTAAGTCCGTTGTCTGCAGGGGCTGCAGTCTGAAACTTTTATTGTAGGGATGTATGGATTGGCCAGTGGTGGAAACAAGCTGCTTATTTTGACATGCATGTTTGAACAACTGGGTGGTGTTTTGCATTTTGCAGTGGCCAGTCTGAGTTCTGTATTCTCAACTGATTTCAATTACTTTCATACCTAATTAAAATTCCAACTCAAAATTAATTAAAGATCAGGTCCTTCCTGTACATTTCCAGTGTTCCTGATTGGCAGAAGCTAATAAATGTTGTACAATTTTTTTTCTTCAGTGTGTGCGCATGTGTGCGTGTGTGCATGTGTGTGTATGTAGGCCTACATGAGTCTTTCAGCGTCTTTGTGTGTGTGTGTGCTTGCATGTGCATTTGTGAGTTTGACCTCATGGCTGTGAGTGCTTACATTAAGAAAAATGAAAAGTATAATTCTCAAAAGATCAATAAGTGCACAGCATAATGTGTCCTTGGTGTGTTTGCATTATACTATGATTCGTCTTTACACAGCACCCATAGAATAATAATCGATCTTTAAAAAACATTTCCTTAACACTGCATGCCTATACAGTACATGGCATATTTATGTTCAATGCTTGTCAGGTTTTTTTGCATGCATTAATATTGGTGGAAAAACATTTTTCGATGCTTAAATGTGCACAGGAAAGATAAATGCGGCTCGACAGAAGAACAAATGTTACCCCCAGGGGAAATTTAGGAAAACAAATCAACCTTCCAGCTCTGTCTTTAACTTCAGAGCAGCAGACAACATGTGGACCCATAACCAAGAGGTGCAAACACTCTCTACTTGGAGATAATGGAGGAACCCAAATCACACTCATTTATTTCAATTGGTATTCTCTACCTCTTCCAGCCATTCTGTGGTTCTCCACGCACACTCCCATAAATAGATAAAGGGGTCACAGCTAAAGCAAGCTTTTCTGAAGAGAGGTTAGTGATCCTAGTGTCTGTGTGTGTCCGTGTCCGTGTGTCCGTGTGTGTGTGTGTGTGTGTGTGTGTGTGTGTGTGTGTGTGTGTGTGTGTGTGTGTGTGTGTGTGTGTGTGTGTGGGAAGGGGAGGAGTCAGAGTCTGTGACTGTGGTGGTGGTGGTGGTGGTGGTGGTGTGTGTTCATCATCGCGCATGCTTGCGTGTGTGTGTGCATGCGTGTGTGCTTGCGTGAGTGTGTTCGTGCGGGTGTGAGTGAGTGGTTGCATGAAGCGGTGGAGAGCCCGTGGTGGTGGAGAGGTGTGTGTGTGTACAGTATATGAAGGGTTGGAGTTGACAGGTCTGTGACTGTAGTGGTGATGGCAATGGTGGTGGTGGTGCTGTATCCCCTTCCTCCAGCTCCACAGATAAGGCAGCAGCAGCAGCAGCAGCAGCAGCAGCAGCAGCAGAGGGCCACTGGAGTGAAGCGGACAGTAATGAGCCCCCAGTCGTGTGAAGGGGGAGAAGCCAGAAATCACTGGGCTGGAGTCAACAGACACAAATCCACACACACACACGCACGCACCCACACGCACCCACACGCGCACGCACACGCACGCACGCACGCACGCACGCACGCACGCACGCACGCACGCACGCACATGCACACACACGCACACATTTAACGTGGCCAAGCTGTCATGAAGGCCAGGCCCCACAGTTTAGATGAAGTGACAGTAGAGGACTGTGAAGGGGGAAAATGAAGGAAAAGGGTCTAGAGTCTAAATAATAATTATAGGACCCTTACTTCAAAGTGTATTCCAAAACTACTGAAGTGTACAGTATATGGAGTGTTATAAAGAGGACCCATAACAGCGTTCCTAGACAAATGGCTCTGGTATTGGCACTTGCGGTATGCAATATTAATTTGTTCTCGCATAGCCGGCATTTTGATTGATGTTTTCATATAGATTTGGTAGAGAGAGTCAGCGTGTGCATTGCATTGGGGGAGCTGCCAGGGGGTTTAGATGATTCTTGGGGACCCAGCACTGACAGTGGGGTCATTAATATTATTATGAATGTGCAATGGACGAAATCATATTCTTTATTGGGCCCTTTTTTTGGATGTGCCACTGGCCCCTTGGTCTGCATTCATGCATTCTCCATTAAAAATAAAAAATAAAAATGTTTGGTTGTCAGAATTGCTTAATATTATACTGCTTATTAAAACATTTTTTGACTTGTGTTTGTTTATACTGTATAATGTGTTTTGGGTCAGGAGAGTTTTCCCCAAGTCTGGGTTTCTGCTGGTTTGGAAAGGAGATCATTAAGGTCCCTGTGGGCGTGATAAGCTGAGCTTATGAGACACAGCAGTGAATAATGAAGCTATGGTTGGGATGCCACCACAGCTGGCGTAGCAGAACAAAGTGCTGTGGAATTTCTGCTCATTACCGTAAACTGTAGATTGGAATGAATTGACTGGATTCGAATGCAAGAGATGCCTGCGTCTTGGGTGGAAAGTGGAGAGTGGGTGAATCACAACCTTATAACCAGAAGTCACGACATACCGTAAGTAAACCACTCTGTATTAACTGTATGTCTATGTACAATTACTTCACGTTAGTCCCCCCTTGCCCTGCTCATAATACATCCTGTGACACTGCACAACATTTTGTGATCAAGTCAGTCTGGACAAACTAGTTATCAGTATATTCAATTTCAAAAAGCCCCTCAAGGTGGTAAGTGAGAATCAAAGATGCACTAGCTCTCCCAATGGCCTCGCTGGTAGCTAAATCAGGAACAAAGGAGTGGTCTTACAGATTGAGTGACAGACAAGAGAGTCTTCCGTACATTTCCTTCTGAATATTTGTGTATGTGAAAATCTGAAAAGATAGGCACATAAAATTTAAAATATATCAGTCCATGCATAAGCAGGTTTTCATTCTGAATCAAGTGGTAGGCCTATATCTGATTTCACATGAAATGTATTGCACATGTACATCTGAACATTGCGTTAAAAGTTTTATACATGAAGCTAACTGGATTGCAGGTCACGGCAGCCAAGCTACTGCTATGTCACATTTCACACCAATTAGGGTGCGCTAAAGCAGAGAGGAAATTTAAAGGTAGGCTACACTGTGTGAGATTTTTAGTTGTTTATTTCCAGAATTCATGCTACCTATTCACTAATATTACATTTTTTATGAATACTTACCATCACCATCAAATTTTAAGTATTCTTTATGACTGGAAAAATTGCACTTTTCATAGGCCTACATGAAAAGGGGGATGGTCCGCCATTTTGAATTTCCAGAGATTACCATTTTTAGCTGCAAAAATTACTGTACTTGGGCCATACTAGAAAATATTAGTTTATTACTTAGTAAACTTTCATGAAAAGATCAAATTTGGCAATAGGCAGCCCAGTTTCAATGAGCAGCATAGTTGCAATACCTTTTTTGACCATTTCCTGCACGGTGTACCTTTAAGTTAGAAGGCACCCAATGAGATGAAATTCGACAAGCGTCAATGTAGCATGCCAATGTCATAGATAGGGTATCAAGTTCAAGACATTAGAACGGGGGACATTGAAGGTAAGGGGGAGGGGGAGGGGGTCAAAGATCAGATAGCAGCTGGGGATTAGAGACCCAGATTAAGCTCAGAAAGGAACTGGGATATGAACCTTGTTACCTTCAGATCTGCAGTGCTCATGGCTATTTCATCGAACCCTATGCAATATTAAGAAAGGATTCACAGCATGGTTAACATATGCTTAGATTTAGCAGTCCACAAAAACAAAACATGACGTGAACCTCACTACTCTCAGGTCTCCGTAGGACTAGTTCATCAGTATCACAGGCCTGCTGCAATATTAAAAGAAGATGCCTCATAACATGATCATGTTTAGACATGTGTGAATACATGGACACTATATGTACTGGTAGGCTACTTTTTGTTTTATTGACAGTATTTTATTTGTAGTCTTCACTGGCTGCTGTATGTTTTAAAACAATAAATACAGGAAAAACAAAACTTTCAGCCCACTCACCATTTGTATTCAACATTAGTAAACAAAATAACTGATACCATTTTCAATTTCCTAATGCCGTTGGATTCCTAGATTTTGGTCATCGGAAGACAGCACTGTATTTGCCAAGACACCATTGTCTCTAGTCTAACTGTTGTTGAAAAATCACGGCGGAAACACTGTTTCATATAATGGCTGAATTTGTGTCAGAGCCAGGGGAAAATATGGGCTGCAAGCAGCTCACCGAGCTCCTCAGTAAGAAAGGGGAAGAAAGCAGGCGAGTGAGAGTCAGAGCCAGAGTGAGGCGAGCAAGCCCATCAGGCAGGGGGCAAAGCACCTCCAATATGCCTGAAGACCAGGGATACCTGTATCCCTGCCCTCTCTCTCACACACGCACACGCACACACACACGCACACGCGCGCACACACACACACACACACACACACACACACGCGCGCACACACACACACACACACACACACACACACACTTGCCTTCTCTTCTTTATCTACACCCCTCTCTACGCACGCACGCACGCACGCACGCACGCACGCACGCACGCACGCACACACACACACACACACACACAGCTTCCTCCTACCGAAGGTGTAGCTAAAAGGTGAGGGGTGTAGGACAATGTCTAAGTCATTTCTAAATCCATGCTCTCCAGGGCTCAACAGCGGACCCTATAGGATGAATGCAGGAGGAAGGCTGCTTTTACAGTTTTTTTTTTCAGTTGCTAACAAGCTTTTGTCCAATCATCAGCGACATTTGCAAAACTCTTAATACAGTTAGCACACCAAGGGCTTCCCATTTCCATACAGCTGACACATTACATGCCTTTTCACACAATTAGCAGTCAATGAATGCATTTCTTTGTGTATATTTAACAGTGTGTGTTTTTGAGAAGAAAATGAACTGTTTGGCCAATTGTACTTGGTAGGTGGTAGTGTGTTAAGAGTTTAGAAAAAGTATCCAAAGTATGGGTAAGCGCTTGTTAGCAAATGAAAAAAAACTGTAATGCTGCCGTAAAGATGGCGGAGGTGTTCACTTCACATCTCTGTAGGTCTGAGGGTTTTATTCCACACAAGGAGGGATGGGGTCGGGTAGGGTGCGTCCCTCTCACTAGCTGGGGGCTTTGCATTCTCCATTGTTTCTTTTTTTATTTCCTTAAAGTTCCTAGCAGAGCTGTACCCTGGGAACACAGGGTTCTAGGAGACCAATCAAGAGCAATTCATTTCCTAAAGCTAAGGTAATATGTGAGGCCATTCAGGGGTTTTGTGTGTAGGGACGAACATTTCAATTTAGCAGCTTGATAGGAAGACATTATGTAGCCTACAAAGGGGAAAGCAGAGGTCAGCAATGCTTTTATTCCTTTGAATATTCAATCAGTTGGATTTCTGAGAGCACATAAATATGGAGATGTAACATTGAGGACAAGGTGTAGTGGTGCTTCAAATAGTCCTATACACAAGCAAAAAAAGGGCGAAATTGTGTCCAGGCTACAACGCTTTTGCATGTTTCCTCATGCTCTACGACACCTTCATACAAAAGCGTGATGCACACAGTAGAGATAGACAGATAGACAGTTCAAATCGGCATTGAATATATACGCATTGTCATGATGCCATGTTGCCCCAGACAGATGAGATGAGAACAAGTCACTCATTTTCTAGTCACAAGTAAGTCTCGAGTCTTTCCAATCAAGTGCAATTCAAGTTTCAAGTTAAGACACATTTGACCAAGTCAAATCCAAGTCCAAGTCATACCCGACCGAAGTCAAGTCCAATCTTGACGCATATTTTTGCCCATTAATTACCTCTATACGTTGCTGCGAATGTCCCCCTTTGCCAATCGCTTTGGATAAAAGTGCCCGCTAAATTCATTATATTTAATTTCAATTTGGCCAATCCATAATGTCAGCATGACAAGTGTAAGGCCATGCTTTTCCATTTTAAAATGTTTTACAACTTTTGCCCTTTGCATATGAACCTGGCCCTTTGCATATGAACCTTGCATTCAAGCCATCTCTCATCATGCTTGTCACCACTGGGAATCAGAACAGCATATGTCAGTGAGTCATACCTCTAGGGAATCGCAGTGGGAATACTATATAGTAGCCAGTAGCCCAACGTGCAGGTAAACAGAGGCACTGCATGTAGGACAGCAGTGAAGAGTTCAAGACGTAAGTTTATGTAAGGATTAAGTGTTCAGCTTTCATATCAGCCCAGACATCTCTTCACCAAATCCCTCCCCAATTCTTTAGAGAGGACGCTGTTGAAGGATTAGTAAACAAAATAAACATTGAATTGGGTGAATGGCAGGCTGGGCTGGGCCCAAAAAATCCTGTGGGCATTTTTAGTATGGATCAACCAGTCACACAACCCCCCGGCTTTACTTTATAGGTGATATGATTGGCTTAGTGCATTGCCTGCATGTTAAAGATGTAGCAATAGATCATCCTTTCTTTTTTCTTAAAATACGTAAATATATACATTTTTAGCTTTTTGCCTTGATTCAGGATAGAACAGTGTGAGTGTGACAGGAAATCAGTGGGAGAGAAAGGGGGTAAGGATCAGCAAGGGACCTCGAACCAAAATTGAACCTAGGTCGTTGGCGTAATGGTATGGTGTCTTATAGCTGAAACCTGCCAACATGCCTCCATGGCCTATCCTTTCTAAATTATGGGACAATCTGTGAGGGAGAAATAAGTAAAATCATTGGCCCCTGAGGACCGTTGGCCCAGTAAGGAAATATCCTTTCTGCCAGTTCACCAGTGAAGCCCTGTAGAATGGGAGTAACACATGCAACTCTTTTGTTTTTCGTAGTACTTGCTCATGTGTCGAAAAAATAGTAGGACAGAAAGTTCAGCGATCGAGTAGGAATTAAATCTATAGGACATCATTTAAAGTGGGGTTGCCATAAGAGTAGGGAAAACGTTTAGCTGTGGTTTTAGTGCTGTTAGTCAATTCCACCCCCCATTATCAGCACTTAATAAGCATGCACATTGTGTGTCCTGGGAGTACCTCCTCCTAGTAACTCCTCTGACAGTTCTCTCTGTATGGCTTTGGCCTATGTTAACGCAGCGACTGCACGTATGCTTGTGTTACTAAATTATTAGTTATTGAAAGATTTTTCAAGCACGCTTTGATATTTCATGAAGTTCATGAAGCAATACAAGATATGGGCATTTTCACGTAACCTGACAGCACCAAAGAGATACTTGAAAAAGGGAAAAGATGCAATTTCGTAACATCAAGACAGCAAAAATGTAAACGCACAGCCTCTATCCACCTTATTAACCTGCCCAATAACTATCCCCACCCATTTTAATGTTTGACGTGCTCTCACTTAATGTCCAGTCTGCTAGTTCTTGTTAGACTGCCAAGTGCCAATACAGAGTTTCTCCAAAGAACGTCCATAACAAGAAGCGAAAGCCCCATAGCAACAGTTCGCCGCCATTTTGGGGTGAACATCATCAAAATAAGCCAGAATGTATTGTATTGGTAACATACTGTATAGGCCTACACAATTCTCACCTACTATGGTGAAAATATTTTTTGTAGCTATGGGAAATCCTTCATTTACGAGCGTTTATACTCATGTATTTTTTTTCTGCACAATCAGAGCAGAAGTTAGTTATCTATAAGGCTAAAGTACAGTAGCCATATTATATGCATAGCTATATTGCTACAATAATTAATGAAGTGTATATGTATGTCAGTAGGCCTATATATATATCTGTCTGTATGAACAAATAATAGTAATAATGATAATAATAATAATATGTTACGTAGCTCGAGGAATACAATTAAATCGGCCCTAGCCTCTTATCCAATCCATGTTCTTTGCTTTGAAGTGGTAGAGAAATGTCCGTTCCAACTATTGCCGATCAGAATTCTCCCGAGTGGTGCACAACTGTACACAACTTTACACGAGTGAATAAAGTGAATCTGATTGGTTGTTTATCAAGATGGTTGTTGTGGTGGAGAATGTTCGCAAGAACGTTTGATTGTGGACGGTTTCTCGGAAGCATCGTTGCTAACCAGTTAGCAACTTAGTGCTAGTAGGTTTCCAATGCGAAATTACATTAGATATATCACTCACTCTCTTACAACTGTACACCTGTATAGCCAAATAACTCTCAACAATTCACTCTCCAACTATACACCTGTAACGGTCACCACTACTCTGCTAAGATTCTTATATCAACTATTGTGTATATTAGCTGCGACATATGAATCAAAATGCTATGACCAAAACAAATTATTGACATATGACCATTGACATGATGGTTGGCCAAATTTAGGTGTACAGGCTGACGTATAATTAACTGGCCTGCATTAGATAACAAAAAAAACACAGATTTTAGGACAGGATTTAAAAAAAAAATGTTTCTAAATTTTGGACAATATCGTCTGATAAAGAGTACATTTATATACATGATTTCCCTACGTCTTTAATGTGATGATGCTACTTAGCAGTTAGCTCCTTGGTCAGGTCTCATTTGGACCTATTTAGTCAATTACATGTAGGCTACCAGAGACAGTCTAATAAAGAGACAGAAGACTTCAGAAAGCGCCCATAGGAATGAACGGGTGCAATTCGCTACGCTAATATGGCACGTGCTTGCACATATCCCACCTGTCCGGTAACAAGAGCCAATGCTTGCTGAGCTGCACTGTCACTTATCCAATCATCTTGCCACCTCGACGCAACCTTTTACGACTGCTCGAAGTCAATCGGCATGCCCTGAGAATCTGCTTCAGCCGGTCGGTTGCTGATGACATGTGGGGTTTACATCTGGTAGCTACTCGCATGGAGTTGCAACAGAGTCCGCTGCCACTTGATCTGACAGACCGTGAAGCAGAACGTATGTCGTGAAATTCCGCGCATGACTAATCTGAAATAGTATCCCAAATAGTAACCCTGAAGTGTAATCAAGATGGCTGCCGAGTGAAAGGACTTAAATTAAATGATGTTGCATATACACATTCAAAGCTCTTAAATGTCTTGTTTTTAATGCCAGGGTTCTGTCACTGAAGTGGTGACTCGTTTTAACCTTTTGAATGGTTGAATAGAAAACTAGTTGTGAACAAAACACCATTTGACCCGCTTGGTCTGGCTAGCTCACTGTAACTCAGCTGTTTGGCTGGATGAGTGTGTTTGCAAAAACGAGATGTGTGTAGTAAATAGGGTTTTCACTTACAAAGTTAAAAAATGCCTTCAGGTCCCTTATTTACCTAGCGAAATGGTGATCAATGTTGGGCTTGTGAAATGGACTGGTTGTGCAATTTAGTGACTAGCTCCTTTTAGTCCCATTCAAAATTGTGCGAGTTAAGCCAAAGAACTTGGATCCAAAAGGAGCGAAAGCCATGATTTTATGGTGTGGCCTCCATTCTGGAGTGAACAACCGTCAAAATATGCCAGAATGTATTGGTAAGATATACACAATTTCCACCTAATATGGTAAAAATAAATTGAGGAACGCAGGAGAAGTTGAATGGGGGATTAATGGGGCTCACCCCAGAATGGCGGACGTGACTCAAAACGCCGCCTATATCCCATAAAGCACCAGAGTTTCGTTTCTTGTTATCCAAGTTCTTTGGTTTCTCATACACTTTCACAGTGTGTGCACAGCTGTGTCACTCAAAAAGCGGTGCTATTTTGTCTTTTGCAGAGCCAGGGCAGAGCAACATCTGTCCTGATAGCATGTTTGTTGAATGAGCACAAGAGTGATGTGGGGCGGCACAACTTGGGCGCAGCAAAGATTATAGATCCGGTAGGCAGGTACATTTGTTGGTAAATTGCAGTGAAAATAAAAATAAATTACACTCTTAAAAGTTTGTCACAAGCCAGAACACAGTGTAATACCATTCCCATTGTGATTGAAGTTGCAATAAATGTTTTATTTACAATTTCTGAATGGACCTACTTTTCTCAGAGGATAAATATGTGGGTGAGCCCTGCCCCATCTCCCGATATAAATGAGCGGCCCCGCATGGTTTTTCTCTGTTCTTTTCACTGGCACTACTATGCGGCTGGAGAAATACAAAACTAAGCCTATTGCCAGGTAGGTTTGGTCTCATCCATTCAGTTCTGTTTACATGATGCTTAATATAACAATAACAAAGCAGTGATTCAGGGTCCCTTAATGACCTCAGACTGTTTATTTTTAAGCGTGTTGACATCTAACATCATGATACTAGTCTATCATCTACCTAGACAGAACAAACTGTACCATACAGACTGGACATACTGTACTGTACATACTGTACTACAGTGATTCCCAACCACTAGAGATACATGGGCACACTGCTGGGGGTATGTGGGAAAATGTAATAATAAAAAATGTATTGGGCATAATCACATTGGGATAGAGGATTACATCAGGTCAGAGAAGGCGTGGGTGGTACACAAGACAAAAAAGTAGTGTTAGTGTATACTAATACTACCACTAACATCAAGTAGTGTTAGTGTACACAGTAACCAATCTAAATATAGACTACACATAATCCTACATATATTCCCATTGGAATGCTGTGGCCAGATTACAAGGACAGTAATATTGCATATCGTTATACCAGCTAGATTTCTGTTTTGATTCAACTTGAATTCCAATTTTGATCCATTTGAAGGCACATGATGCAGTATTGTACAGTATACTGTACACTAGATATGTTCAATATACAGCATATTACGTAGATCTGTTTAATATTCTACTTCTGTGTAAAGTACAAATTTCACTACTGTAAATATATGCAACAATTGAGCATGGAAGATCCCAATAACCGACTTTGTTGAAGTTCAAGTTTAAGTTATTTTATTTGTCAGATATATATTATTGTAGTGAAATGATGATGGTGTCATCAGCTCTGCATCGAAATAAGTAAAGAAGTAAAGTAAAAAAGAAACAAGAAATAAGTTAAAAAAAAAAAAAGTTTATTTTAAAAAGTCACTGTTCAGCAGTCGTACTAGGGGTAAAAACTTTTCCTCAGTCTTTCTGTACTGGCATGAATGGTTCTGAGTCGTCTGCAGGACTTTAGTAAGGTGAACATGTTAGAATTGGGGTGTGAGAGATCCTGTATTATTTTCTTAGCCCTGGGCCCCACCCTCTTAGTGTAAATACCCATGCATCACATTGTCAGGCATATAGCTACACTGCCCTACAAAGCAAAAAGGCATTAACTGTGCAGAGCTCAAAACTGAGTCAGTTGACTTTAAAATGATGCTGCAATCCAGTATAAGTGTTTTTTGGGATATTACTGCAATGTGACAGTTTTGTTACTTTATATTACCACCCTTTTTCTAAATCAATCATTTTATCTGTAGACATTGATGTATATGGCATTAAAGTTATAGTTAGTCATTTTAAACAGCAATGCAGTTACTGCCTTTTTGCTTTGTAGGGCAGTACAGTACAGTAGATACACACATGGCTCAAAAACACTTAACTCAAAGCAGCTGTGACGGAGCATCACAGAGGTCTATCCTGCCAGAGGGAAACTCTCCATACAATGAGGAGAGAGAGAGAGAGAGAGAGAGAGAGAGAGAGAGAGAGAGAGAGAGAGAGAGAGAGAGAGAGAGAGAGAGAGAGAGAGAGAGAGAGAGAGAGAGAGAGAGAGAGAGATCTACCTCAGTAGGGCCTACTAACCGGTATTGTAGGAGTTCTGAGGGTGATGGGACATGAGAGAAGATCCCTATCCCATGGGGATCCATCCAAGTATAACCGCAGAAGTAAATATTTTCTATGTGTCAACTTAATTATGCCTTAAAACTCTGACTGGCTGTCAGCACACACTTACATAAACCACTTATGCCTTAAATAATTTCTTTGACTGTACACTAAGGATTATCGCACATCAAATGTAGCTTATATGTTTCTTTAGTCTTTCTAAATCTGTCACTCAACATGCCCAAGGTTTGTAAACAATAAAATGCTCAGCACTATATCACCAAATGAGTTAGCAGTGTGGCTTCTTTCTTCTCTCAGTTGCTGCTCTTGACACCCAGTGCGTTTTTAGTGCCTCTGACTGACCTGCACGTATTCAGGTTTGTAGGTTATGGAGACGACTCCAGTGCTTCGCATGACTGGGCCTCTAAATGATTAATTGGCTTTGAGAGCCTGAGGAGTTCTCAACTCCACATTAAAGTGAGGAAGTCACGTCTGCTTCTTCTGCTGAGATGCGGTGACTGCAAAGGGTATGAACGGTAGGATTGGGACTGTATACTGTTTAGATTGTAACAGTCTGCTGTATATTCTGTGAACTGAAGCAGTCTAACCAAACAGCTTTTTTCTGACCACATCCAGCGTCTGCTTGTGACTGAGATTACATTTAAATCTAAGTGCAGAGTAATGTAGCAGCAGTTGCAAAATCGAGAACACTTCTCAGGTCCTCCATAAGTGTTGTATTTTCCCATTTCATCTTGCCGATGGAAGAGGTGGTGAAAGGACTTAGGCACACCATCTACTGTTGTCAACTCTCATCCCTACATGTAGCAACACAGCCAGAGCAACACTCAAAAGACTGTGAAAATGTGTGACTTTTTGAGTCAACTAGTATAGGTACAATGCAATAGGCCTAACTCTAGGACAACCAAAAAGGCTATAAGTGGGTCAATGATGTTTTAGTAGCGCACGTGAGCATGGTGCAAACACAGCTAATTTCCACTATCAATTATATGATTTTCTTTTAGTGGATTTTCTTAGAAGCATATTCGTTGCAGTACATTTATTACCAATTAGTAATTTATTTATGGGAATTAACTGTGATTGTACCACCAGACGTCTGACTGGCCAAAAATGTCAGTTACCCAAGTCATTCAAGTATTACTTTGAGGTAGGCCTATATAGCACTTTGTTGAAGTGGTCTTCCTTCCATTGCAGGAGAATACGAGCAGACATTTGTGACAATTCCACGAGAAGGCACCGTATGTTTTCCAAGAGCATCACTGACATTTCTGGCAAAGGTCAGTCAATGCCACGAGGTAATCATGGATCTCGAATGACAGCTGGTACACCTTACTTTGGTGAAACCAACCATACTGGAGCATTGCTAGCAAATTAGCTGCCATTTGTGTTCATGGAAGATGTGACTTGTGCTTGACATGGCTTACGCTTCAGTTCCTGTTAGTTGGGTGTACCTAGATGACCAGACAAAATAGGCTGACAGATGGGGCAGTACCAGAGGTGAGCGTGGGAAGAGCACAGTTGCAAATTTAACAGATTAAGCATGCATCCAGCTGTGAGTGATATTAATTAGCATAAACAGGGAGCAGTCATCCCTGTAGATCACTTTCAACACCTGCTACAGTTTTTTCAAGGGTGCCGCGCTGTCTGACACATCTGAGTTGCTTTTTAAGGGCAAACGGGAGTAATGGATGAAGATTACAGAGGTGGCCGTGGCTATTTGTTTACATTAGAAACCAGAAATCAACATAATTCCAACAATGAAGTAGCAGATGGTGGGTGGTGTGTGTGTGTGTGTGTGCGTGCGTGCGTGTGTGTGCGTGCGTGTGTGCATGCGAGCGTGCGTGTGCGTGTGCGTGTGCGCCCGCACCCGAACCCGCACCACGGAAGGACACTGTTTTTGTCCTTGGTGGTTATCTGCGCTCTGCTCTGCTCTTCTCTTCTCAGTGTCTGAGTGCCCAGCGGCAAAGTCAAGGCAGCCACTTTTTATCAGTCAGCAGACGGCAGGGCTGAGGGCAAGTCATCTCTCAACCTGACATGCATGTCGCCTCACATGTGCTATGCCGCCAGGGAAGCCGACCGAAGTGGGGGCAAACCGGTCCGTTTTCCTGGCCCAATGAGAGACAAGGCCCAGAATTGGGTCGTCATTAAATTGTATGTATTGGGTGGGGGGGATTTTCAATCACTTCATCCCGGGCCCAGTCAAAGCTGTCAACAGCCCTGCATGCGGCTTTAGGACCGGCAACGTGCTCTTCTGTGATTTCTCTCTTGTTGTTTGAATGTCTGCTATTAGGGTGGCCTGGTAATCAATGCACAGACCTACTGAAGGAACATATAGGATATTATTAACATACAGTACAGTATATGTGTTTTTACATCTCATTTTAGAAAGCAAAAATCTCCATTACAGCCATTCATTAAACACTAATATATTCCTATCAATGTATTTAGACAACCCCTAGTGGAACATGTACCCCTGGTTGGGAATCACTAAGTCACAACACTAGGTCATATTAGATGGAAGGAAACTATTATATTGAAAGGCGTCATGAGCGTATGCCTGCTTCAACAAAGCAGAGGGACAAGACGTCACTCACACACAGGCGTCAAAAGACACAACGAACCTTGTCAACGCACACCATACAAAAAATGCCTTGACAAGTAACAAGACAGATGCCAGAGAGAATGTTTTGTTGGAACACTTACCATTAGAGATGGACAAAATGGGCAAACAGCCAAAAAGCATGAAAATTAAGGCAATACTACGATAAGGGCATACTCATTTTATAGTGTTGTGTAGTTTCTTTTTCAGCCGTCTTTCGCTATGTGTCCTTAACACTGGGCATGTGTATTTTGTAGACACATCCATTTACTGCAGACAGATGAAGCAATTAAATTTGTGAGTGAAATATTCTGAAAAAAAATAGTAGGCCTAAAATGACAGAACTACAATATCCATACACATTGGGAGGAATTAGAGTATAAACTGAAGTCACTTGAAGGTGAGTGTCATTTTCAACACAGTAAATTCCCATTTTGTGCATGACGTGGAAAACAGTTTCAAGGAATGACGGTGATAAGCACTTGCTCAATGATGGGTTGAAGATGGCAGCATGGCATGTCATGCATGGCTTAATTTGACCATTTCATACTCCCCCTATGGTGTCCGCTGGTCTTCATTGGTAGGCAGGATAAATGCTGCTCCCTGCTGGGCATTTCTGACAGTTTAAATGTATTCGGATGGTCCAAACCTTTTTTAAAAAAATGGTTATACTGTATAAACAGGAAATAGGTGCATAAAATAGATGCAGGAGAAAAATGTCCCTTGATAATAAAAATCCCTCAATACTATAAATTACCATGTTGAACAGAGAGTAGAGAGTAGAGTAGAGTAGATTATCATGTGTGAAATGTGTTGGTGGAATATAGCCTAATTGTACAGTTAGGCATTAGTCATATGTCTATTCCAACTGTGTGTTTTCATTTAACCAATTACAAAATGTATGCGTGTTTGAGTTTCAGATGATTTCTTAATTGAAAGTTTTCAAAAGTGCTTTAGGTGGTATGTTATTCTGGTTATTACAGTTCTGCAGCCCATAGGTACAGTGAAGTGAAAACCCCATAGTTCATAGCTCTAGGACTTCATTGTGTCTGTCTGTGCAGGTGGGTGGATGTATATCCGAGTGTGTGTATGTGGGTCCCATAGTTCTACATGATCCTTAAGATCACTGAGTGTTTTATCCAAGAGAGTACGTACAGTTTGCTCAATGTTGGTTTTTTTTGGTCCGATGGGATTTGCCATTCTTCACCCTAAAATTGATTAAAATGCAGGAAATTGCATAAAAAAATGGAAAAAAAGAGAAAAAACTGGGTGAGTGGCAACAGACTCCCGACATAATTATTACCAATTATTATTATTATAATATGAGTTGACTGGTAAAAATGGCGAGTGACTAGTAGACTTTAAATTCTACCTGCCACAGTGACTGGTGGGGGAAAAAACGTAAGTCCCACCCCTGCCACGCACGCACTCATGCACACTGTTTGGACCTCCATGAGCAGGCCCATTGTTATAAGAAGCCTCAGGCATTAGGTGTTTCTTTGCCCAAAATCCTGTTTGTCCTGTCTGGTTGGTGAGCAATACCCTTCGTATTTCTGGAACTGTCTCTTACTTGCTCGTCAATATAGTCAGTAACATTTGGGTTTTTAGAAGCAGACGTCAGGGTGGCGCAACTACAGTTAATCTCATTGTTTGAAGTTGGTACTTTAATTAATTCACATCATCATTCATTTACATGGAATAAATGATTTTGTATAAAACACAATAATAGTACCCTTATTTGTGCTTGCACTGCCTGACTGCTACTAAAAACATCAATAACCTAATTGAAGTGCTGTATTGCTCCGAAGAGCAACACTTCACTCTTGTGCGTCACAGCACACTCATTAGTTTTAAAATAAACTAAATATTCTGATTATACGTCAAGTTTTACCCACTGTAAATTCAGAGGCATTTCTCCCTCTTCCGTTTGTTCCTCTGCATGGGGAGATGAAACCCAGTTGCATAGGGAGAGCTAGCTAGCTATGTCAGCCCCATATCGTGATGCCGAGCAACTTCAAAGGCCAAGGTGAAGTCTCCTATTAATAGCAGGCGAGACAGAGGCAGGTGATAGGCCGGGTTGGGAGAGCTGAAGCCGGGTGTACTTGACAGTGAGCACGGAGGAGGAGAGAAGGTGATGGCATTAATGAGTGTGTGGTCTGTGGGTTGAGAACACTCCCATATGTAGGTCACTTCCACAGGTTTGTTTGTTTATTTTGTTAGGCCTATATATATCATTTTATTTTATTTGATTTGATTTATTTATTTATTTGGTTATCATTTGTTTTGTATCTATCTTGTGTGTGGGATGTGTTCTTATGAAGTAATGATGGTGTTGGTATCTGCTCCCACAAAAAAAGAAAAAAAGAAAGACAAAGACACATTAGCCACAGATCATGTTTGTTCCTGTTATTCTCTACTCTCACATGGCTGTTTGTACAGGTGTACAAATGCGTGTGTGCAATACGTGTGTGCAATGTTGACAGGTGTGTATCAGACAGACAGTCGTAGGCTAAAATAATAATGATTAGGCCTAGAGATCAAACAGGTACATCTTCAGCTACAGGCCAAAACCATACGTGGATTCTGTCTCTCTGATCTGTTGCAGTAACCTGATGGTCTTACCATAGCCTTGTACTACTTCAGTCTAAAAATAGAGAAGTAAGTGGACGCTTACAGATGGCATGGCCAGGCTAGTTTTGGTATAGCCTGTCAGACCAGCCCCTATTTTGCTCCGAAAATCTGTCTTCAATTCTGTTGAAAGGTAGAATCCATTGTAGTTAATCTGAAGTAAGAACTTGTCTGTCAGTGATGACACTGACACTGTGTGACATTTGAAGTTGTAGTTGTCGGCCTAGGCTACATGAGGGTTTGTAGCCAGGCCGAGGGGCTGGCCCACTTTACCATTGGCCTGGTTATAATCCGCTTCTTTGAGGACATTTTAATTTGGTGGAGCCTGTTAGCCTGGGCGAAAGTGACGGTTGAATCCGTCAAACAGAAAGCCGTCTCCGTAGAGGGTGGGAGATGGACTGATCTGACTCTGCCATTTAAATTAATTGGAGTTCGAATTCAAATTAAAACCAATATTGTGCTTTATTAGCATGACTGTTACAAATAATATAGCGTCACAAAAGCATGCAAATAAAAAAAAAGTGTGACTTAGCTTAACCAATCAGTACCAGACTTCGTGGGTGAGTTCTGCGTCACCAGGCCTGTCACTAGGTTTGAGAGACAGGGGTGGCTTAGCCCTAGGAAGAAAATGCTGATTTTTTTTCAGCGCACCTGCTAAGGTTTTATCTATGAATTAATTATTTTAAGAGCAAAGAAATCCCCCACACTGTCCATTCCACCAACAAACTTTGATACATTATTTCGGCCATCCGACCTTCTTCATGTTGTGTTAAAGTTTATTGGTGGAATGGACAGTGTGCAGGATTTCTTTACACTTGAATGACAACCCCACTGGGATAATATCCTACGCACCTGCCCACCTACAGAGGTGTGCAAAAGCGTCTTCTTGAACAATTATTTTAAGAGCACCATACCTACACTATAATTTCAAGACGTTGTCAAATGGATCTATTACACGGGTATTGTGAGTGAAAATTGGTACTTTGGGTCGGAAGATTTCATCCGTGTAAGTTATTACACTTTTCTCGAGGTGTCAGTCACAAAGCACAATCCTCTACCTGTTTCCCCCCCGCATAACATATTGCTGTGCAGTAGGATATACGTACTGTAAGTGGCATTAAACAATAAATAAGCAAAGTATTCAGCTTAATTTGCCTTCTTGGTGGTTCGTATTCAGTGCTTTACTGCATTATTGTAATATACTGTATAATATATAATAATATATATATATATATATATATTGCAAAATCGTTAAAGGGTGGCTAATACTAATGTAAGGGGGGCTAAAGCTCCCCTAAAATAGGGCTAACGACAGTCCTGTGCGTCACCACTCTCAACTGTTTGCTGATTGGCTAAACACTGAGAGAACCGAGCAGGAAGCTTTTGCTAGACGATGTGCGGAGCCAAAATCTTTGGGTGGAGTAGCCTACATAGCATGGCGTCGCCAGGCTAGGAGCCTGTAGCCTGACTGTTCCCTACTTCCTGTACTAAAAAATAAGTTTAGTTGTTTTGACTATCAGTTGTCTGTTTTACCTGCTAATACATGTAGCCTAGATAGTCCACAGATGTCATTTACTGAAGAAAATTAGGACCCCAGATGGCCCTTCGATTTGCCACCATAATTGATTTCCCCCTGGGTTTACTGTACACTACTCTACTCTTAACCAAGTTTAATACTCACCCAGGTTCTTGGAATTTACACAAGCAGTCTGGTCTGTTTGTTTATTTTCAAACATGGGGTGGATTCCAATATTCAGACTCTTTCCTCTGTCTGTGCTTGTGGCCTCGCATTTTGCTGACGCCCCTCCTCCATGGAGAAAACAATTAAGTTTCCCCTCTGTCAGCCTAGTCACAACAACATTTGGGGGATTATTCTTCATTCACCATCCCGTTTGCAAATGAGAAAATGACAATAGGATTCAGTTTTTGCAAGATATTGAAATTCAATTTAGTTTTTTGGTGACTTCATTAGGAGGCCACGAGGAGGCAAAAGAGCAAGGGAGGACGGGAGTCCACTTATTGGAATCTACCCAAAGTCTATGTGCATGAAGAATAAGAAGCATGTCCATGACTTGTGTCATAGCCCATTACTATGTCCCCCTCTAGAGGCCAGAACGTGCTACTAAAAACAAATCACTTCAAATGTGAATAGACATCTAAATACAGACAACATAGCACACCTGTCACAAAACTCTTAATTAGCCATTAAAAGTAGAATAGAATAGAGTAGAATAACTTTATTGATCACCGGGGGGAAATTAAGATGTCAAGTAGCTTACATAAATACACATAATGCCCACATGGACGTGGACATTTCAAGACACATGTAACACAGGTACAACAATAGTCAGGGAGGGGAAAAAGAAAGACTACAGAAAAATAAAAAGACAATTGTGCAGAAAATAAGTATGTCCAGTGGTCAAAAGATTTCCCTAGTGCAGTGATTGATTGGACAGTCCGCACACGCACACACACACACACACACACACACACACACACACACACACACACACACACACACACACACACACACACACACACACACACACACACACACACACACACACACACACACACACACACACACACACACACGCGCAAAAGGTTTCCCGGTACTGGGTCAGCTCTGGCATCTCAAGCAATCTAGTCCCTCTTAGATGTCCTTCTTAGTGTCCTTCTGTGTGGTGTTAAACAGTTGAATGGCCCATAGGACAAAGGACCTCCTTAGCCTGTCTGTCCTGCAGGTGAGGGCACAGAGTATGTGGCTGAACAGACTGGATAGTGAAGGTGTTGTAAACTGGGTGTTTCTGATTGTCATAATAGAGTCCAGTTTGTTCAGGGTTCTGTTCTCATCTGTTGAGGTGAGAGTCTCCAGGTCCATGCCCACAACTGACTCTGCCTTCCTCACCAGTCTGTCCAGGCGTCCAGCGTCTCTCTTCCTAATGCTACCACTCCAACATGCCACAGCATAGAAGAACATGCTGGCCATGACAGACCGGTAGAATATAAACAGGAGTCAGCTGCAGACATTGAAGGACCCCAGCCTTCTGCGGAAATAGAGCCTGCTTTGGCCCTTCCTGTAGAGTGCATGTGAGTTTGTGGACCAGTCCAGTTTATTGTGCACTCCTAAGTACTTATAAGTGCTGAGAGTCTCCACATTCTCTCCCCCAATAGAGACAGGCACAGGGCCTAGATTAAGGATGTGTAATTACTCTGTCCCTTGATTCCTTCATTCTCTCTTGATTCCAACCTTATTTATTTCACTGGAAGCAGATGAGGACAGAATATTGGTAAAACAAAATATTATAAAATTGGAATATTTTAAAATATAGGTTACAATGTGTTATATAATGTAGAATACTACTAATGATAAAGGGGAAGAAAATTGACTTGTGACCTACTTTTGGTCTTTGCTGAAAAACAGCCAGCGCAACATCCAAAAGGTTTTCACACAGCAGGCCTATGAGTTGGAATCCCAAAGCGCCTAACTTATAATTACCTGCTCATAAAAGACAATTACCCGAGTCACACAATGGGCAAAAGTAGGTGTAGGCCCACCTGATGGACGGCATTGTGGAACTGTTGAACAAGCCACTTACAGTAACTCAACGATGACACTGAGAAAAATGCAAACCCCTTGTTTTTCCCCCATGGAGGGAATGGAGTCTACAGTGATATTGGACTGGGCAAAATTCTCAGGAAAAGCTTCAGAAAAAAGCGTCTTGCAGCAAATCAGTAATCGTTCTACGCCCCATTATATGTTAGATATTACAAATGTATAACCCCCAAAACACACAAAATTGGCTGTATTTGGATGTTAAGCACATCTGTTCTCATCCTATAATCTGGGACAAAATGTAATTTTGTAAAAATATTTTTGTTTTTTTCTAAAATTGATTTCTTTAAAATGTTGCTTTATTTGGTTTTCTACCATTAAAAATAACATATAGGCCTATGCGTATACTAATAATGATCACATTTTCACAATCTTATTTAAAGGGTAAGGATGTTTTGTCCATCGATGACAGTTAAATTGTGATCAGAAATTGTTGTGACTCATTTTTGGAAGTTGCCAGGGCTTTTCTATTGTATTTTATCATGTTCATTGGTCAAATTGGCTAGTCAATTAAAAACGAACACACCAGTCCACAGCAGAATAAATATTAAAGGACCAGTTCAGTCAATTTCAATATGCTGTTGTATTGCTCATGCTACCCTTGACTTGTCAGTACCCGGTGATGCCACATTTTTCGGCTAAGCCCTTTCTGAGATATGAGCTATTCTAATGGGGGCAGCGTATGTTAACTTTTTTTTTTTAAAAACATAAGCCTACTCCAAATATTTTCCCAAAAGGTACCGCTGTATGCTAAGGTACCGCTGTATGCTAGTTGTCTGCTGATGTTGCGTAACCTTTCGAATGTTTTTTGGGAATACTTTTTTTAAAAATATTTTTTAAATGTAAACAAAGCGCTGCCCCCATTACAATGACCAAGATCTCGGAAAAGGCTAAAGAAGGAAAAAAAACCTCAGGTACAAGTCCAGGGTAGTGTGAGCAATACAACTGCATGTTGAAATTGACTGAACTGGGCCTTTAAGTTCATGTCTACAGGTATCCAGTCCTTAAACCAGGGCCTGAGTGGCCATAGGACCGAAGGTTGTTGTAGACTAGTGCAGAGTGGTTCTATGCATGCATATTGAGAGAGTTCACTCACAACTTTTCCGGGTGTTACTGCACTCTAGGGGCGCCAACGGAGGAGTGCAGACTCCATTCAGAATGAATGGGCTGCACTCGCTCGACAGCACTCCTTGGTGAACTACAGGCAAGGGTCAAATAGCGAGTGGGGTGGCTATTTGTAGACTGGCTATGACTAATGTTTCTCAACAAGAGCGTTGGGGAGCTAGGAGGGGCATTGAGAAGAATAGGCTACATTTGAGAGGGGAGTAACCACAATGCATATCTCAAGTACTCTGAGCAAAGGTTGCTTCATATCGGCAGGTGGTTGGTTTTTTTACACCCACCCTTGCAGGACATAATAGGGAAAAACCAACAAACCCTTTTAGTGCTTTCATTATGTCAACACAGAAAAAAACATGTATACACAATTAAATGGAAAATAAAAGCTTCGTCTACAGTAGAAACTACACAAGGCACCTGAGACATTGCAAAACTTTCCCAACAGACCAAGTAGGATGAGGACAAATTTTAACTGTGTAGTTTTTTATACAGATAAAGTATGTGACAAATAAACTACTCAAACTCAAACTCAAACTCAAAGCCTTAAAGGGGTATGCCACTATTTTGGGGCTTAATACAGTAAAAATCGTTGGCTGGGGCATATAAAGGTGGTAAAGTGTCGTATTTGTCATGTTAAGCGTTGTCTTGCTTTAAGACAAGTTAAAATCAATGACTTTCCCTAGCTTAGCGACATATTCCCTCTTTTAACTTGTCTTAAAGCAAGACAACGCTTAACATGAAAAATAAGACACTTTACCACCTTTATAAACCCCAGCCAACGATTTTAACTGTATTAAGTCCCAAAATAGTGACATACGCCTTTAAAACAGTAAGCACAGTAGTCATGACAGAGTAAGGTTTTGTCTCTTAAAATGCTTGTAAATGGACTTAAGCAATTTCAAACAGTGTATTTCAAATGTGTAGAATTTTTTATATGCCTAAATTTGTCCGTAACACGATTTACAGAATAAACAAGCAAATGTTCATTTTCATTAAAATATTTTGTAAGTAGAATAATTTAAGATTAAGTTAAAAGCCCAACTGGGAAACGCCAACTCCAACTCCCATTGTCATTGTGACACAGCACTCCACAGCACACAAGTGCACACTGCACACAATGACATTGCATTTATGCCTCACCCGTGCAAGGGGGCAGCCCGCAACAAGTCCGACGCCCTAACCGTTTACCCATGACTGCCCTAAGCTCGGCAATTAGTTATTTTGGATACTCAAGGGTATATACCAGGTTATTTAGGCCTATTGAAAAAAATACAGAAAAATGTGAAAAAAAAAAACAACTGAAATGCTACTCTAATTATAGAATGACACATGTACACAGAGATACAGCAGCAGCAGCAGCATTCTGGTATAACAGGTTTTAAGCCCATAGAGTAGGTGACCGTGTAACTGGCTGGTGAGTTCAGAGTTCTGAGTCTGTCTCTCTGTCAGTCTGGCCATCTCTTCCATTTCACTTGGCATTCCCCGCAACCGGAATGACAACACTGAACAACAATAGAGCATTTTTAGTGCGTTTGATGCATTAGCACTGTGAAAACGCTTTCCTTTGTACAAATCACTTTTTTTAACCACCACACATAATTGACACCATCTAAAGCGAACTTGTTAATATTGGTCTCATCAGAGCCAAAGATATAGATTGCTGGAACGATGCTGTGTAGTCTGTACTTGAGCCCAGACTCACTCGAGTCCATTTTTCCCTGGACTTGGACTTTTTCTGGACTCTATAAGTTGGACTCGAACTTGTCTTGGACTCGAGTGGAGCTTGAAATCCAATAACATACAAGTTTGTCTTCACATGCATGGCAAATAGATTATCTTCAAACATTCTTGACATTCATCCTTTTCATTGTTTAACACTGACCGCCATGTGACTCGGACTTGACTTGGTCTTTTCTTGGACTTGTAGTCTGGTCTTGGACTTAATCATAAACTTGGACTTGGACCCTACAAAGGTGGACTTGACTATCACCCTGAGTGCCACATTCTCTGATAGATTAAGGTTATCATGGTGCTATCTTTCAGTGTTGAGTCGATTGCCAAAAATGTAAATAGGCAACATACTGTGTGTAATATCTTTAGCTATTGATTTGACCTTTCTCTCCATCAGGGACATCTGGGGACTTTGCACTTGCCCCACTGCCATCTTACGGTAATACATGTAATAGCATGTTGCTTTAGTATTAATCTTCATAGCTTAAGCATTCTGTATCATATAAAGAAAAAATATCAACAAAACTGTGACTAGAGTGATGACTTGTCACTCAAGAAAATCATTTGTCACAGTTGTAAAATTTAATTGCCCAACCATGCCCACACCTAGCCTACCCTAATAATATAGCCGACTATTCAATTCCATTTTGCCTCCACTGATGTCACGCCTTAGCCTGGCGAAGCCATCCGATGTACTCCACCCAAAGATTTTGGCTCCGCAATCTCCACTTAAAACGGTTTGAAAAATATCTGAGGGAGCTAATACTCTGTTTATGTGTAAATAAAAGCCCCCAAAACACATACATTTACAAAAATATCCTCATAAACCTATGTGTAAACAGGGTCTTAGGTAATTCACCAGAAGTAAGTCCCAAAATGATGGTCACTGTAATTTAATTGGTCTTTCTTTTTAGTCCATGTCCTCTCTTTTTGTCTGCTGCTCTAAAAGAGAAATGCTTTCCTGTTAATGGCGATACTGGAGTTCATTTGGATACACTTCAAATTATTTACAAGTCGAATTATTCCTACCCGTCAGTGTCTACAATGGCACACCCTGTGCTATAAAATAGCACAACACATTGGTTTGGTGTATTATCAGTTAATATTATTAAATAATTTAATATTACTTTTCTTCATTATTATTTATTAATATTTACATCACTTCACAATTGTTTTGGGGGCCCTAAGCCCTTGTACAGTAGCATGGGGGCCCTATGTACCCACACAGATCATGGCGCACTAATATGTCTTGAACTCAGCTTGGGAAAGTAGACATCTGAAGTCTGAAATAGTGTACATTGCGGCCAGGGATTAGTGATGTGAAGCACGCCAAAGGATTTGTGCCTAAAGTGAAACAGCTATCTGCACTTTTGAATTGCTGAAGAAGGATAGGCCTAGACATAATGAGACATTAGATGCCCACATGATGGTGGATGGTGGGAGGAGCAAGGTTAGGCAAATGCAGGGTGTGAAAGATAGAGGCAGTGGGAGTGTAGCAGTCTGAAGTAGATTGTGAGTCAGAGGGGAAAAGGAACGAAGAGCTACCCGTGTTTGAATGAGTATGAAAAAAATCAGGAATACGGCAACATGTTAAAAGTTCGCATGAGAATGAGGCCTTCATCAAGGTAAAAAATGCTAGCTGTTCAGTATGGCATCTTTCTAGTTAACTAGGCATCATTAGACAAGTCACATCATGTCACAGTGTTCAGCATGTTTATTCACATCTCTGTGATCAGGGGAGCAGTTTTTGGAGCAGTGTGACAGGTCCAGGTCCAAAGTTAATTTACAACTTATCTCTGTGCTCTACAGATAATAGTCTGTGTGTGCTAATTACTGATAGTTTCTAAAGATTTTGGAAAAATACTAGAAAGAAAGAAAGAAAGAAAGAAAGAAAGAAAGAAAGAAAGAAAAAAGAATAAAGTAAAGAAACGACAAGAAACAGGAAACCATTTTCCTTATCAGAGGTGCATGCTGTTTGTCACACGATGCAAAGGGCTTGGAGCCTATCCTGTAGTCAAAGGACACAGTTGTCAGTTGTCACATATGTTATAAAGCTTTGTTACACTGCACCACGAGATAGCTTGTAACAGGTGAATTCCAAGTAAAGACACATACAAGACAATAAATTTGTTTTTTTTAGACAGAATATACTTCCTTGTTGGTTATATGATATTGCAGTCAGAAAACCTGCATGCCCGGTCAATGTTGTAGCCGAACATGGGCACTTGATCCATTGTGTAACCAGTTTGGTGAACTTGTTGGGTGTGGGTTGACCATGAACAGAATTGCCCAGGAAAGAAGAGACTGTTTGCTTTCTTTTTGCAGGGGGGGAGGCTCCTATGTACAGAGTGAGCATCTTGTCCTTGCCTCTGATTGTTGATCCACATTGCAGTCATCCCCTCACGTTATGTACTGTATATGGGCTATTTCTCCTAACACCAATGTCTCTTCTCAAGTGTTGTACTATGAAGCAATTCAAATTGTGAAGAACAAAGGAAAACATAGGCTTATTCTTTTTCCTGGGGTTTTCACTCCAGTGCAACCAGAGTAAAACAAGGCATGAAATAAAAAGGAACAAAATTATAGTGCAACACAGATGTCTTCTGTGTTTACTTATTACGCCAAGACTAAGGAGTCAAATCGTTTCCCGAAGCCCACAAGTGCATTGCATAACATTTTGACCCTAATTGTCTTAGAGTCCATGGAGAAATATTTTGCAGAAATCCAGAAACATTTAGCCATTAGTTTCTAGTAAACACAGAAGACATCCATGCATGCTGCACCAGATTTCTTTCCTTTCCATTTAAAGGCGTGAACACGCGTCACTGACAACATTTTGCATCATAACAACATTAGATTGCCTATTATTGTCCCCAAGGGGAAATTTGTTTTCACCACCATTGTGGACAAGTTTACAGCCAAAACATGAAGACAAAACATACAGCTCAGTACACCACAGTACACAAGGACAACATAAGGACATCAAGTCATCATTTCCGAGTACCATATTCCTGTGAAGTACAAAGGCTAACAGGCTCCGCCTCCTAAAACTGAAGACAATCAAAATCAGTGAAAAGGCCACAGACAGCCAAATCAACCACCTACCTTCGGAAACCAGTACCATGATTTCAAGAGTAACCCAGACACTGGTAATTGGTGCTAAATTGTCACATGCACTGACACACCAGCAGACTTCTGCTGTGCATTGAAGGCACAACTGCCCAACACGTATATCCTGAAGTTGGCATACGCTCTTGCCCCTAGAGTATGGGGTGCCAAGTACTGATGAAATGACACAGGCCTTCACAGTAGCCTAGGTCAAGCTTCAGACGCTGTACAAATCACCACAATGACTTTCTGGAAAACCTGAAATTCACGCTACTCTTGAAATTTTAAAGCTGTCTTACCCCAGAGCTATGGCATGTCAGAATCAACTCGTATGTATAAAACCTGAATTAAAGTTTTGAATCTAAGTTCTAATGAATGTGCCACTGTTGTTGTGAATATTGACGTTAAAGGTCAAGCGACTCCCAATTTGTGGGTTAATCCTTTCATTAAATTAGAGTGTGCAAGAGAATGGCAGTAGATAGTGTGACAGAGGTCTGTACACAGGGTATAAGCTCCCAAAATACATTATTATTTTACAACCTGCAACGTTTTGATCCACCAGTGGGATCTTCTCAGTCCCGAGGAATGTATTTTTGGAGCTTATACCCAGTGTGCAGACCACTGTCCCTCACAGGCTAATCCTTTCATGGCAAGTGGCTATCTACACCTGGTCAGAAAACAAGGCTAGGTGAGTGATAACTTTCCTGTAATGTAAGTAATGTAATTATCCTCAAAGAACGATCTTATCATCCCATAGAACTTCCAGCCCTAATAGAATCAAAATTTCAGTTCAGGTTTCAGGGCAGGTCACGAGCCCCCTCCACTGACAGTAAACAGGTATAAACTTAAACAATGCCTCAGCACACATCATGTGATTAAACATACTGTAAACATGCATACCAACAAAGGGGGTGCAACCTAGGAGCACCTGTGCTGATATACTATGGTGTAAAAAGTAAACTGAGCCATTTTCGCATCAATTCTATTGTGGCCTAAATTGTTGTTTTCTTTTTCAGGGCAAGGAGCCACCATCAGGGGCACTGCACTGTATTTCCGACTGGTTATCGCTGTAAATTTGCCTCTCTCCTCATCTTGTGTACCATATTAACCTACTATCTGTACCCGGAGTGGTCATGGGGGTCGCCTGTCCACCACAAAGGTGAAAATGAAACTGTGGTCTTAGTATGGCACTGGCCCTTTCACATACCAGTCGAACCAAACCCAGGTGTCTGCAGCCACTTCGGCATACACAACTGCCTTCTTGTGGACGACCGGTCTTGGTTCTCCTACGCAGACTTTGTGGTGTTCCACAACCGGGAGCTGGTTATAGGTGAAGAGAGGCTGCCCAGACGCAGGCGACCCAGAAATCAGCGGTGGGTATGGCTAACCCTGGAGAGCCCGGACAACAATGGCAACCTGTGGCCCTTTGCAGGCTACTTTAACGCCATCATGTCCTACAGCCGCAATGCAGATTTCTATTTGCCATACGGAAGGCTGGTGCCAAGGGACAAGGCAACAGCGCTGGCAGTTGATGATTTTGTACCAAAGAACAAATCATCCTTGGCTTGTTGGGTGGTCAGCAACTACAGAGAGGAACATAGGAGGACATCTGTATATAGACAGCTTGCGGCTGTACTCCCAGTGGAGGTATATGGAAGTGCCTCAGGCAGGCTCCTGTCTTCAGACGACCTGCTGCCCACAATGTCTCGTTGCTACTTCTACCTGTCTTTTGAGAACTCCATGCACAAGGATTATATTACTGAGAAGTTCTGGAAAAATGCCCTGCTTGGCCAGGCTGTGCCGGTGGTGCTGGGACCACGCAGGGAGGAATATGAAGCAGTTGTGCCCAAGGACTCCTTCATCCACGTGGATGACTTTGATTCTGTGGAGAAGCTAGGCGAGTTCCTCATAGAACTGTCTAAAGACGAACAACGGTATGCCTCATACTATGCCTGGCACTTGAACTATACCGTAGACATCTTTGATGACTGGCAGGAAGAGTTTTGTAAAATTTGTCCACAGGCTAGTAGCCTCCCTCAAAAAGTGTACGCAAATTTGGACTTGTGGGAAATTAGTTAGAAACAAGAAAAAGCTTTAAGTTCCTGCACAGTATTTCTAGGCTAACTGGTCTTCATTGAATTGAGAGGCACAGTAAAACATTGTATTTCCTCTTTCCTGTTTGTTTGTAAGGATATACAAGTGAACCACTGAACCATATCTACTTCATCTGTGCATGAGTCATTGGCATTTATTTCACTTTTGTGTGAAGTACATTAGTAAATTGTACAAAATGATTCATACGTGGACTTTGTATTTTTGTATATAAAAAAAAAACAGTAACAATTTAATCCAAGTTATACCACCTGACTACTAAAATATCTCTGATCCCTGCCCTGTGTGATATTGCCCTTAGTATTTTGTCTTGTCCACAACCTTAGATGCCAGAGACTTCTTTACCTCATGTCGTAGAATATTGAAGCCTGCAGTTTGACTTGTTCAGCAAGAAATGTTTCTTTAGGCTACAGGTGAAAAGAAAGAATGAAAATATAGATAAGGCATAGATAAGGTTCTTAAAGGTTGTGATTGTGTGTTAAAGGTGTGGTGTGATTATTGATATGGTTGGCAAGGTAGGCTGGTGTACTAGTGCATTACTAATGTACTAATCATTTCTGCTGCTTTAAAGGAACAGACCACCCTTTTTTGATTTTCACATATTTGCAGTATTTCTAGCAATAGACTATTAGGAATGTGTGTATCATTTCGTCTAGTGTTTGCATTGCCTCTTTAACAGTATAGCTATAGCCAAATTGAGCATAGCAATGCAAGTCTATGGTACAAAATAAAACATAATTCTGATCCAATAATTCTATTTACTGAAAACACTGAGAGGGAAATGATATGCACATTCATGAATAATGCAATATGTGAAAATAAAAAAGATGTGTTCCTTATAGGAGCACTCCTGCCAATTTCAATGTGCTGTTGTATTGCTCACGCTACCCTTGACTTGTGAGTACCCGGTGACGCCACATTTTTTGGCTCAGCCCTTTCCGAGATATGAGCTATTCTAATAAGGGCAACTTTTGTTTACATTTCAATTTTTTTTTTAAATGTATTCCCAAAAACATCCAACAGGTTATGCAATATCAGCAGACAGCTAACAAACAGCAATATCTTTTGGGAAAATACTGTATTTGGAGTAGGCCTATGTTCATTTAAAAAAAAAATGTAAACAAAAGTTGCCCTGAAATTGGCAGGAGTGCTCCTTTAAAGTCCTGTTTACACATATCTGGGCGGGATTTTTAAATAGAGATTGTATCCTTCTTTTGTGCCTTTTGTTTACACATATAAACATACTGTACCTGTAGGTATTTTCTCTGAAGATTATTCTCTCCAAATAATCTGGCAAATGTGCAAACTTTTGAAGAATGGATCAGGTTGGTTGTTTGTTAAACACAAAGCACAGGGCAGGACACCTTCACAGACGAAGCATAAAAATATAATATAGGCCCCTTATGCAGCTAAATAGGCTACCTCAAGTCCGAGATGATCTCCAAAAAAGACTTATGACTGAAATCAGGATGTGAGAGTGACATTGTATATAAATGACCACTGACTTTAACTAAAAAATAACAGACTGACAGGCAAAGCTGTTTTTCAAATACTGTACTGTACTCTGAGTGCATTTCTAGTTTATTTGTGGTTTTGGTAATGAAGTAGGCCTACTTTTATCTCAAAAGATTAAAAAAATACATATTTTTTAAAAGTGTTGGATTAAACACTTCTCTGTCAGAAGTTACCAGGTAAGAAATTTTACAGTTGTCGATGTAAAAGTAATTGGTTTTAATGTTACATGTTGCAAAACTATACATTGGAGTGATATCCAATTGTTGAGTTATGTGAATGTTACAAATGGCAGAAAAGAAGAAATGCATGTCAGCAGTTTCACACCTTATGCTATAGTTGCATAATACAAAATTTTATATCAGCTTCAATGTTGTATGAGGTTTTTTTTCTTTCTTTAAAGGACCAGTTCTGCAAATTACAATATGCTGTTGTATTGCTCACGCTACCCTTGACTTGTCTGTACGGTGATGCTGTATTTTTCGGATAGTAACATCTACTATCCTCAGGGTCAATTTGACCCCAGAATAAATAAATATATTCCCAAACATACAGAACGATTTTCATATTAGAGATTAGTTTTGCTTGAATGTTTAAAGGGACACTGTGCAGGACATGGTCAAAAAAGGTACTGCAACTATGCCGCTCATTCAAACTGGGCTGCCTATTGCCAAATTTGATCTTTACATGAAAGTAATAAACAAATATTTTCTAGCATGGTCCAACTAGAGTCATTTTTGCAGCTAAAAATTGCTATTTTTGGAAATTCAAAATGGCGGACCATGGAGAATATCCCCCTTTTCATGTATGAAAAGTGCAATTTATCCAGTCATAATGAATGCTTAGATTTTGATGGTGGTGGTACGTATTCAAGTTTCAAGTTTCAAGTTTCAAGTCAAGTTTATTGTCAATTTCTTTACATGCACTGGTCATACAAAGAATTTGAAATTGCGTTTCTTGCTCTCCCATGCAGACATAGACTAATCTAGGTAAGGACATAGACAGTATAGACATAGACAGTACTCATACATGGACATAGACAGTATGGACGTAGACATTGCTCATACAGACATTTAAAGTGCAAGACTGGACAACAGAAGACTTGTAGAGGACATACATTAAGAGGAGGTATTTTGTTGTGCTTTTTCTAAAAGTCCTTTATAGCGTTCTGACATAGTAATAGTAGCATTTGAAGAAAATAAAGTATTCATGAAAAAGGTAAACATTAGTGAATGGGCAGCATGAATTCTGGAAATAAACAACTACAAATCTCACACAGTGTCCCTTTAACACTGTATTTATAACATAAGCGTATTAGTTAGGTAACAGCAGAGACACATTGTCAATCAAAAGACCTTTTGGAATATCAAAGAATATTATTGTTTTCAATAAGCTTGAAGTAGTGTGCACATAATGAAGAAAAGGTTTATATGTGCTCCTTGTAGACCCACGTTCCTGGCATTGGGGTAAGGTTTGAACTTATTGGCCTATGTTTAATTCAATTCAATGCAATAGTAGCTCCTATGGAACAGGTTTGGGTGTAGGGTGTATAGAGTGTAATGTATTTTCTATGAAATTATTCCATAGGCTACTGACTTTTTCAATTGCTCATTTGTTGTGTGCATATCTTTGTCACTTCTTGTACCGCTGTGTGTATATGTGTGTGTGTGTGTGTAGGTGTGTGTGTGTGTGTGTGTGTGTGTGTGTGTGTGTGTGTGTGAGAGAGAGAGAGAGAGAGAGAGAGAGAGAGAGAGAGAGAGAGAGAGAGAGATATAGAGATAGAGAGAGAGAGAGAGAGAGAGAGAGAGAGAGAGAGAGAGAGAGAGAGAGAGAGATCTGACTTTGGCTAAATGTATCTAAGCGTGTGCTGTATGGTGAATGTATGTGCAATGATGTGTGTCATGTCTTTTCTGTATTTATGTATGTATGCTACTGGACACCTTAATTTCCCTCGGGATTAATAGGCTAAATGATACTCTACTCTAGTATTTCAGATAGCAATGACATGTAATTCACTGAATTTGAACTGAAATTGTCAATAAAAAAGTATAGTGGGGAAAGTGTACTGTTTTAAAACTTTTGACTGTTAGTGTATATTAGATTAAGCACTACTGTTTTCTCTCATTTGCCAAATTCATCTACATGCAGTGTTGGGTAAGTTACTTTATAAATGTAATCCGTTACAGTTACAAGTTACCTTGATTAAAAATGTAATTGTACTGTAACTTTTTAGATTACTTTTACAAAGTAATGTAACATATTACTTTTGGATTACTTTTGGATTACTTAAGGTTTAAATGAGCATTGGCCCATGTTCAACATTTTATTTGTGAGAACTGACACTGTTTTTTAACCAAATGTTAAAAAGTAGAGTGTCGAGGGTCTTACGGATAGGCACACAGATACGGCAGGAACGCAGGAGACGATGTTTTTATTTTAGCCATAGACCATAAACACAACCAAAATAAACCAAAATGTTGAAAAATATAACTATACACTATTTACAAAAATATACAAAAATAAACAGGTTACGTGGAACCAAAATAAAGATGAACAAAATAAATAAACTAGCTAGGCCTACGGCTCAATTGCAATAGTGTAGTCAAAAATACTCACACATCTGAGTATATGGCAGAGCAAACAAATACAGGTCTTGTCCCCACCTGGCTCTAACACAGAATGAGAAATTCTTCATTATGAAGGATGTCTGCCTCCTCCCTATAAGTGGCTAAAACAAATGCCTGAAGAAAAAGCAGGGAATTTTAACCGTTTAAAAGCGCGCTACAACAAAATAAACATTATCAGGCCTTAACAAGAAAAATAACAAACAAGTACAAATGCATGTCAACATGCAAACAGCAATAATTATGTCAATGTGATGGCGAGAGGACGCGCACACGTGAGCGTGTCCAATGATAAAAGCGTCACTTTCGCCAGCACGCAACCCTTTGCCAAACACGGAAGTGCTGCGAGACCGGTAAGACATGAAACTTTCAAATGCTCAAGAAACATTGCAAAGTGCTCTTAAAACATTGAAAACCCACTCGTTTTAACTCATAAGGATAAACAATGGGATTAGGCAAAACAAAATAAAGAAACAACAGATTTTGACAAAACTTGGATTTCGTGTGGTTTGTGATTGAAAATGTATGCGCGTTTGGATGCAATGTATGTGAGTGTAATGTATGAATACTTTAAATGGTTGTCAGCTAAGCATGTGTGTCAGTGACGTGCAGTGAGGGGTATGGTAGGGTAGGCAGTAAATATAGAAAATAAATATTTTTTGTGTATTTTTTAGCGCGGGGTCTGGGGGTCCTCCCCCAGAAAAAAAAATATTTCTTCGATGCAATTTCCTGCATTTTAACCAAATCTGGAGAGTCACTAACAGCTAAAAACGTTTATAAAAGACTAAAAACTTTGAACAAATAGTACCCCCTTTCATGCAGATCTGAAATGTAACATGGTGTGTGTGTGTGTGTGTTTGTGTGTGTGTGTGTGAGTGTGAGTGTGAGAGAGGCCTTATGCCACAAGGTATGGCTTGGATGGCCTATTCACCTAGTATGCTGATAAGGTCTTTAATGTGCAACAAATTAGTAGGCCTATGTTTCTCTAAATACTGTAAATATAAAGTAGGCTATAATATAAAATGCCATCAGTGCTTAGCCACCACAGCTCTAATAACTAAATAAGTAAATAGGCTAAACTATTAGACATTTGGACATTGTGTCAGTAGACCTTACATCTGAAACAATAAGTGAAAATGCATAATTTCAATTTCTTGAAAAGGCCAGCTAGACTTTTTTTGCCAAATTGGCAAATTGGTAGCTCAAGGACCCATAGCCTACTTTGTACACATTTAAGGACCTGTAGGCCTACATTTTACAATAATTTAGAAAGCTACAACATCACAGCATTTTGGGGGAAAAGCTTTAACTTTTGGCTTTAGCAGTTGCCTTTGCTCCTCTTCTGTTTATTCTGTTGCAAATGCCAGGGTTTCACATGGATGCAGGGTGGCAGTGTAGCCTACTTTGTTTAGAAGATAAAATGTCTAGTTCATCAACTGTGAATCACACCATAGCATGTGAGGGGAAACGATTTACATTTAGCAATCAACCAACCTAGGTAACAGCTCCTGCTTCATTGACGCATTTTGTGCTGCTAATCAAACACTCACAGACCAGAAGGAAAGTTGGCAAGGGTGCGGATTGCTTGCGAACTCAACAAACATGAGCCGTGCATTCAGACAGTAAATACTGGTACATCGAGTAAACCAACGAAAACACTTCTGAGACTCATTCTTGTGCATGATTGTATTCTCAAACACTTCAGCAACGGTTGTGCAAGGTGTTTCAAATCAAGTCAATTTGTGAGTGCGTGAGCACCCATCCCAGTCACTCGAGCGAGCCCCACCGCCCCCACGTTGATCTCGACGTACACCGTGCACTTCAAAAGAACACAGCTGCACGTCAACTTGCTAACAGGTTCCACACACCTAACGCATCGCGTATTAAGTCATCATCATAATAAATTAGGAAAATGAAGTCATGTCGTACGCTCAAAAACAATCTCGCGTCCATAATAACACACACTCAGTCTATTCGTGTCCACAGCACAACCAATCTTCAATGTCAACACCTCCCTGACCACAAAAGGCACCACGACAAACTTGAGCATGTTCATGTTAAAAGGCTACCCACAGCTTAATAATTAGATGAATCTACCTTAACGCAGAATCACGAGAATGTTTTCCATGCAAGTTAGTTCCATTAAAAGCCCGGGGTGGTTGACATGATGAAGATATTTTGTCCCAGTGTGTTCAAACTACTTGAAGCTGCTACTCATCTGATGTTGAATATTTCCACAATGCAGCGATTGCAAACGGCTCAGCAATTGCCTGTCATCTGAACCATCTTTCTTGCTACTTCTCGGCTTTTTTGCAATAAAGGCAAAACGCCAAAGACTGCATGCCATGTTTTCTGTACGGCTAGAGTTTGAACAAGCCTTGCCTTGCTAGCTGTGTTGAGAACAGCAAGCAAGGGAAGCAGAACAGACGGTTGCTAACATCACACCCGCAGAGCCACTCTTTTCTCTCATACCATTCCTGATGGAATGTACGTACTATTTTCTGCCCCTTGCGCTGATATAAATTGCGAAGAGGAGGTGTTGGCCTACCTCGATTGATGGTGAGCAACTTCTGCTGGTAATCCAGCTTGCTAAAACACTTCAGATGTGCAATTGTTGACATAGCTGCCGATATTTCACTTCGAAAGTATTCGATAGAGTGCTGAATGCAGAGTGTCTTCGCTGGGCTATAGTTATTACACCTGAATTGTAACAATTTTTCGTTTTGGCCGCTGTGATTGGCTCACATACTCCCGCCACAGACTAAAGGCTCTGCTTTTAGTCCCATTGACAAGCTATGAGACAACTTAATACGCATGTGCAAACTTCTACATGGACAGCACTGAAGGCAGGCTAGGCAGAGGAAAAGCGAGCCTTACCGGGCTGCCTGGCTGGCATTCGAAAGCTCTGCTTTCGTGTCTCTGCTACCAGCCGGGACTGCGCGTTGCCACGGCAACCTGCCCAAGCCTGAGCGCTTTGCTTCGTGCGATTACTTAGGTTTTTGATCGTTGTCCTGCGTATACTGTACTTTAAACAGCTCATAATTTATGCTGAATCAATGTTATTGTTGTGTATGTGAACTCTGAATAATATTTTTTAAAACACGTGTTAGTTTTTATTTTTAAGACATTTATCCCAGGGTAGGCACTGCCTACCCTGCCTACCCTGACCGCACGTCTCTGATGTGTGTTAATAATTAAATAAAAAGGGCCAAAGACTCGCACAAATTGGAATCCTGTTAAGTAATCCCCATTCTCATTGAATGTATCTGTAATCTGATTAGCCTACATCGTTTTTTTCTTACTGTAAGGGATTACAGTTACTTTTATTTTGTATCCTTTGTAGCCGTTACATGTAATACTTTAGGCCTACTCCCCAACCCTGTCTGCATGGATGTGGTTCAAAACAGTGGCTGAACCATCTAGTCTTTCTTCAGGAACTGGTTTCTCTTCATGCATGGCCTTGTTTGTCAGTCCCCTGAAATACCTAACTAGCGTGTACACAGAACACAAATATGCCACTTACGGTATGTTCCTTTTTTATGGTATGCTATGTGGTTCTCCTGCATACTGTACATGTGAACTACTAGAGGGCCTTAGGGCACTTGTTGACCTTCCCTCTGTGAAAATGAGTCTTAGCACGATACTGTGTGTGTTTTTCAGCCGTGGTTGTCTTGTCAGCCCGGTGCACTGTTCGTAATTTCATTCAAACTACTCTCAATGGGAAACGTCCTTGTAGAGTACTTTCCATGAATACATATTTTAATCATGCCAGAGGCCACTCTGCCTCCTTTCCGCCATCCTTGCGGGCGTATATAAGGTAGCGCGCCCGTGCACATATCCGATTCCTTCTCTCCCGTAGTTCAGTTAAACAGTCCGACTACAACTTTGCCCGTGGTGGTAATAGTTAAGGAGAAGTTGAAGACTGTTCATGCCCACGGGGCTGCGGTCTCAATATTAAAGCAGATGATATGCATGATGCAAGTTATGTTTCTGCTAGCCACAGCTAATCCATTAGCTAAGCTTGTTACTGTAGGGTTGCAATTAGCTTCCCCTGTGACTACTGTGTTGTTACCACATCTTATCCTCTGACGCCCAGTACCGACTGGGGAAACTGCCAGGCGGGATCCGCGACGCGCAATATCGCGCTGGGGGTGTGGTCACGGATACTCCCATTAGATTCTCCCCGGGGCTAACTACGCTGCTCACCCGACTTTCGAGCCTCGCGGCGCGGGCTGTGTCTCGCAGCTGGCACCGGGTAGACCGAGCGAGATAACAAACGGCAAACGGTCGTTTGCACACATTACTCACTCAATATCACAACACAGTGTGTACATGGCTTAAATACGATTGTGTTTTGGTCCTAGATAACATCTAAGCCCCGTTATATCATTATAGAAGTACAGAAGTAGTCTAATATAGGCCTAAGCTTGGAGCTGCCTGGTTCTGGTAAAATGCTAATGTTAGCTTACACAGTTAGCTTAAAACATCGAGTGATCAAATGGCAATGTGGAGTAACCTTTTTGTGTTACATAAGTTTGTGGTGCATTTTTACATCAATCCGTGGTAGTCGTTACATTTATAAGCATTTAGGGTCTTTATATTAAGCAAAAACGTGATGTTGGAAATCACAGAAATCGCCGCCATGTTTTTCAATTTTTTTTGTAACTCCCGCCCTTGCTACCCATACGCCCATCTGATTGGTTATTGGACCATCAAATTTGCATGATATAGAGAACTCGTCTATATCAAACCGCGTCCCGCTGCGATATCGCTTCACCTCCGCGCTGTCAAGCGCGATATCGCCCCCATTCAAAGTCAATGAGAGCGGAGCGGAATTACTCTGTGTGGGTACGGGCCGTGAGATATTCGATGACGGGCCGTAGGGTTACTCAGAAGAGACCTCCTATTGAGGACCATTCATGCCCGCGGGGCTGCTGCTTCGATATTACGGCTTCCGACGCACACAACGTGTGCGGTGTTTGCCTTGGCTTGGCCCACGCTCGAGAAGCGCTGGTCACGGTCCCATTAGTCTGTCTTCTCTCAGCCCTCATAGAGTGGCGTTTGAAGTGGTACGTGTGGTCCAGGCCAGACTGAGAACCGTGCTGGAGCCCTTTCCCGCACCTAATCGCGAACCGGCCGTCGTGTTCACGCCACAGATATTTGCGTTCGCGAACTGGAAAGATGGTTCGCAGTGCGAACCGCAAAATACTAGGTTTTTCTTTGCGAACCGTGACGACAGCGTGGCCGTCAGCAGGTTCATTCCGGGTAACACAGTCACGTGCGGAAAAAGTTCAGAGCCAGCCAGGTATGAACACAGGCGGTTCGCAGACAAGCACTTTAGTGCCGAATGTAACTGGTGCGGGCACCCACACCGGCTCCGTTCTGGTCGGCCTGAAAGCCCTATGGGAGAGATCTTATACACCCTCAGGGTGTTTTCGACAGAGGAGCTCCTCTGGGAACCTCATCGTCTTGTACAGACACATCCCTCACTGGATGGAGGGCTCTGGTGGATGGTCGCGGTGTCAGCGGTACCTGGTCCCCCCAGTTGTCCGCGTGTCATATTAACTCTTGACAATGTTCTTGGGCCTGAGTCACTTTGAGCCTCTCCTGTCTGGGCGCCACGTTCTCGTCCGAATGCACAATATGGCTGTGGTGGCCTATATTAATAACCAAGGTTTTGCATTACTGGCAGTTGCACTTCCTGGCCAAACGGTTACTGCTATGGGCAGATACACATCTCTTGTCACTGAGAACATCTCATCTGTCAGGCGTACTGAATGTGGAAGCTGACATGCTCTTCGGAGGTGGCCCCTGCTCAGCAGAGTGGAGACTCCATCCAGAGACAGTGGTTACGCATCTGAAGGTTGTAGGTTGTTTTACTCTAAGGACAGGTGCGATCTGGCTATGGGCGCTGACGTCCATGCTCATACAATTTTAGTATTCATACAATTTTAGTCGACGAAATCTAAAATAATTTTAGTCAACTAAAATATTACATTCATTTCCTCTTGTCTACACTTCTCTATAAAATTGTCAAACTAAAATACCATTTGGGGAAATCAATTACTAAAATGACATTGTAATTATAAAATATTGTCAAAAACTGCCAGAGCGTCTTATAAGCCAATGTGTCCAATGTGTTAAAAAAATCATGGCCCCGACACTCATAAATCTCTGTCGATATTTTAGAACAACTTTGGGGGAAAACGGGACTGCACGTTATGAAAAAAATACTTGTGGGTATACCAGCAATCAAGAGCGTTGCGAGTATATAGCCAGTTTATTGTATGCAAGTGTTACAATGGCACGGCACCTGTTGGAAGACGTCTCTCTCTCTCTCTCTCTCTCTCTCTCTCCCTCTCTCTCTCTCTCTAGTGCGCGTATTGCAAGCTGTTGCATATTCTTTGCTTGATGCAAAGTTGTGATGGCGCATGCGCTCTCGTTGACATGGTTGTGTCCATGGTTGCATGCATTCGCAAGACGTTATTTCAATAACGCATGTGAAAGCGTGGAAGGGCCAAATTTCAGTCATGTAGCGACAACAAGGTGACATGTCACATGGTTGATGTTCATCTGCATACCGCCTCAGCAGAGATGCACACCTGAACTGGTTGGCCAAAGGTTCACTCACGAGTGTGTGGGCGCATTGTCCCACACCCCTTCAAAGGTTTGCACTGCACCCCACTTCAGCTCATTCTCCCCATCTGTTCCCCATGGTGTGCTAGCAAATCAAACTGGTGCGAGCTCAGCGTTTTGTACAAATTTGTGGTCGACTTTATATGCACTTTGTTTAATACTCAGGCTCCGTCTTAGTGGTGACGCAACGCCTTCAGCTCAGCTACACTCACTAAGGCCAGGAGCTCATTCAGGTAGAATCGGGATCCCGTTACAGCGGGAACTCCACCCAACTTTGAGCATTTCCAACCGTTCTGGGTAGAGGTGTTTCAAATAAAACTGACCTTGCCTTACATGGATTTTTGTAATACGGGGAACTAGTTTCTCCTAGTCAGCGGAATTTTACCTTGCTCTCGGCAGCTGTGATCAGATGTAAACCCACTTCAACAGTAAGACGCCAGCTAGAACTACTACATTACTGCATTTTTAATGTGTAGTGGATTATAAACCAGCAACGTGGCAACATGGTAAATACATGTGCATATAAAAATTGCGACAATAGCCAATATATACCGAAACTTTTTCATTATTTTCCTGTAAAAGACCCGGAAAGAACAAAACTTTAGCTCCTAGGGATAGGCGCTTATGTAGACCTCCTTGCACGCCTATCCTTGACTTAAACACATCAGACGCTACGTAACAGGGTGATCTGCAATGATCATTTCAGCCCTGACGACTTCATAAAGTTCATCAGAATGTCCGCAAAGAAAAGTCTGAAAACATCTGCGGTGCCATTCACCTTCCCTGGTGTGCCAAGTACAGCCACTGTGATAGCCTACCAACAGTCTCCGAAGATCAGGTTTGTAGGCAGGCTTTCTGCTGCTGTCACTGTTTACTGATGATGATTTAGCTAACCTAAAACCTTTGCTGTGCTTTACGTGCTATGGCTGGTATGCCTTCATTGTAATAGTTACACTAGTTACATAAACTTACGCGGCAGCTTCGTTTTTCAACTAGGGAACAACTCACAAAATGTTTTCGCTTTGACAACTGGCCATTGGGTCCAGCAGGTCCGGGTAAAAAAATTTCTCGATTGAGAAGAATGTTTCTAGCACTCCACGATTGAGATACAGGTAAAAGTCCTGGTGCTCCGTTATGCACATGTAGTGGGATGCTGGCCCCTTAAAGGCTCTGAGCCATTCAGAGCGTCATGGGGGTGTCACTTCCTCAATCTCTTGGCCGGCAGTTTCCCATAAATATGAGCGGTCTGTTCAGAGGCAGACAAGCACGCTTGGCCTATGCTTTGGCGTCTTCCGACTTCTTGGCTGCAGCTGTTGTCGTCCCTCTTGCTCGACTCTCTTTCACTTGGGCACTCACTTTGTCCGAACCCCGGTACGTAACTGCACTGTGTATTTACCTAGCTTGTGTGGCTATCTTCTTGCTCTGCTTGCTCGTTCAGGAGTGCTAACCCTGGCTCTTGCACAGCTTTTTCAGGTTGCCTAAGGTGCTCAACCTTTACCTGTTTCTACTGGTGGCTTCCTGGTAGGCTGCCACAGTTCTACTTGCGTTATTCACTCCGACTGCCCACGGCACTCAACCTTTACCTGCTCCTACTAGTGACCTCGTAGTAGGTGGCCTTGGTCCTACTTGCGTTATTCATCATCCATACTCGGACTGTTCAGCCTTACTTGTTGCTTGGTGGCTTCATAGTACGCTGCCCATCTCGACCAGTGTCCTCGTTGTACTCAAGGGCTCCACGCTCGCCAACCTCGAACTGATGGTTGCTGCTGTGACAGCCATCCGTGTCAAGACCCCGGCTGCTGCTTAGACTGGGAACGATTGCTGTATTGCAGAAACTGGTGCCTGTGGGCATCAAGTGTCTCATTGTGTGCTCGGTGTTGCGTTGGTGTGGGTGACTCCACTGTGTGTGTGTGTGTGTTTGTGTGTGTTTTCAGTGTGGGTGTGCTAGTGTGTAGGCCGCTCCGCTGTGTGTGTGTGTGTGTGTGTGTGTGTGTGCTCCGATCAGTGTGCGTGTATGTACGGTGTGGGTGTGATAGTGTGTGGGCCGCTCCGCTGTGTGTGTGTGTGTGCGCGCGTGCGCTGGTGTGTGGGTGCTCCGCATAGTGTGTGTGTGTGTGTGTGTGTGTGTGTGTGTGTGTGTGTGTGAATGAACGGTGTGTGTGTTCAGTGGATGAGTGAGGGGATCCATGGGGGGGAGGTTGACTGGAAAAACCCCTGGAATTAGGCCTACCTCTTTTCTTTATTTTGATTCATTTTGCTTGTGTCTAACCTTTTTGTTTAATTGTGTGCACCTTTGATTTATTTTGCATGGTTTGTTGTGGTTTGATTTCTTTTGTTTTGATTCTCGGTTTGCTGTGTCCTTTTCTTTGCCTTTATTAACTTTGAGGTAGCACCCTTTTACAGTTGGGCCAACTGTCGGCCCCTAGTGGCAACCCCTGTATGATGTGTGTGTGTGTGTGGGTTGCAGTATGTAAACCCACTAGAATTGTTAATCTGGCACTAGTGACATACTTTTAAAAGAAAAGAGTGAAAATATATATTTTTATAGATTATGAGAAAGAAAAATAAAGATTTCTATGATTCAGAGTACAGCCAATGTCTCCGACTCTCTCTCTGCACGAACCTGTGTTTTTGTGGTGTGCGAACCTGTGTTTTGCTGTGTGACACTCAAACACAATTTTCCCTTGGGGACTTAAACTCCCTAAGGGTGGCGTAGTCGATTACAAGTACTTCCTGTTTCAGCCACTTCTCTACACACACATCTCGAGATGTGCTGTGGCCAGCATCTATGGAACGATACAATCTCCATCTATAGCTAGGAGGCTTAGACCCTCTTTAAGACCCGATACTTCAGTTTGTGATACAAGCGCCAAAAGTACAGGTACAGGCTCCTTAGACATTGCTATTTTCAAAAAGTACGCGGGCCACTTCAAATTCAAGATGGCTGCCCATTTTCCAAGATGTTGTGGAAGGGCACAAATGTAAGCTACATGAGAGCAAAATATTTTCGTCTTTGATCTGGAAGGCACTTTCGTTAGTTTTTCTTCATAGGCTATAGGCCTAAAATGATGCGCAAAGTAGATAGCGCAAAGTCATTGCCAAGTTCGCCTGTGTTCGGTCATGGATGTGGAATAACACCTCTTCTGGAATATTTTCTTATAAAAGTGTCCACTAGGCTTGCGAAATCGCATTGCATTGCGTTTGTAGCAAAGACGGTCCGAGGAAAAAAACCTACAAAATGCGGTGCCTCATCATTCAGAATAGTAACGGACCCGCCAGAATGGCTAATGAACCTTCGGCATCTACTAGCCAAAACCGAAATTCACCCGCATTTGGCCGGCTGGCGAGTGTTAGTGTCAAGCCCTGGATGACAAGTTCTCGCTGAAACACTCTGCAACATTAGTCGATGACGACAAGAACTCGAATGGCCCTAATGATCGTGCGTTACGCCCATTTGTGGGGGAAAAACAGCCAATGCAAGTCAATCGGTGGTGTTTGGGGAAGAATAAATGAAAGATAAGGACCGGTAGAGTGGCGTTATTCACGCACAACATGCCGAAAACGTGTTGTGTTGCCGGTAGTTCAAATAATATAGCCAAACAGCCGTAGCTGAAGCATGGACTGTGTTAATTTAGGCTAGCCGATGTAGCATGTAAGTTAATGAGACATTCGGTTTGATATCCCCCATAAAGGGGCGTAACGCACATTTAAAGGATTTATCCGGAGTTGGAACAAGTTTGCCTCATTTTTGCATGTTTGGGATGAAATACAGTCACTCTAGAGCAGGGGTGTCAAAGTCAAATTGACTGAGGGCCGAAATCAAAATCTAGAACAAAGTCGCGGGCTGAACTCGACAATTATTTTTTTAAAAATGGACTAAAATTGTGCATGCATGCACTTTAAACTCATAGTTATATTTTGCATACACTCTTTCCCATCATATTTGTTAGTTAAAATGTGTCTGCACATCCTGTGACTCAGCAAATTTCATGTTCAAGCCATGTTACGCTATACATTAATGGTGTATGTGGGCCAAATGTAATAAACATTTGAAATGATCTCACGGGCCGAATAATATGGCTCCACGGGCCAAATTTGCCCCCCGGGCCTGGGTTCGACATCCCTGCTCTAGAGCAAAATCAAGGCAAAAGGATGCATTTTGAGAAAGTTTGATAATATCACGTTAGCCTCGTTAGCTATATCAGCTATGCAATATGATAGATTGGGGCATCATATCTCGGCGGTTACACACATTTCAAAAACACAACATTTTAAAGTCTTGCACAGCTCAAAACAATGTCACATGTATTTTCTTCCAACCGGCATTATCAGCTGTCAAACTGGAGCGCGCGCCACCCTAAAAATGCAGCGGTTTGTTTAATTGTTCATCGGTGTCCACAAGAATGTTTACTTTTGGGAAAATAAAAACACGTTTTGAAATGGTCTAGGCTAGAGACTGTTTGGAGCCATACTTCAACCCTGTAATCGCATCAACTCGAGTCTTCCTGCACATGAGACCGCTTGCTCACGCAGCTTGGTCTAGGTTGTCAATCATGCGGGCAGAACGAGAGAGAGCTAGAGAGAGGAGAGGGTGGGGGGGTTCACTTCGAATGAGTGAGTGTATTTCATCCCAAACATGCAAAAATGAGGCAAACTTGTTCCAACTCCAAAGTAGGCCTACCCGGATGGTCGTTCAAGTCTAGGCCTACCTGTACTCTCCATACAACTCTTCAAATCAGCTGCCTGCACACACAGTAGTCGCGATCCCTCTGGGTTTTTATGTCAGTTTCGTCCACTTCTAATGCTATTAGCCATTCCCATAATATGGCTGGTTTAAGGGGGATTCATACTTGGCGTGACTGGCGCTACCCTCCTTCATACTTCACTCGCGACGATGGCGCGCGCCGTCACGTGACCCAAAATGACGTCACACGCCGTGGCGCGAGTTCGTGCACCCCACATTTTTTGTAACTTGTCGTGCGCCACCAGCAACCATGTAGGTAGGCCGACAAAGCAGGAGTTGCGAAGAGAGGCTACAGCTACTGTAGGCTACTACAGAATGGATTCTGCATCATTTTGAGGATAATAAAATGTCCTAGAGAGTTATTTTATCTTCTCCCTTAAATGTTGTTCAGTGAAACAATTGTTTACTTTGTTCAGAAGCACGTTGTGTTCGGTGATCTATTTATAAATTCTGCCGCCAGAACAATGCTCTCACATGGTCTTGGAATGATGTGGCAATGTAAGCTACTACAAAAATCTATGTTTCAATGTGTTAAGTCACAAGTCAGACGTTCAGTAGCCCTACAGCAGCCGTGTTTGGCTTTCTATTTTATACATCCGTAGAACCCACGCTGCGAGTTGCGAAAGATACTGCAGTTTATCTCATGAACAGCAGAGGGCACTTCCGAAAATGCGAGCGAAAGCCGGATTGAAGTATGAATAGTCTGGCGCAAGTGATGACGTCATTGATGGTTCTCGCGCCAAACGCGCCAAAGTGCGCACGTGAAGTATGCAGAGCCCTTTAGACAGTGGCAGTCGGTGAAAACTGTCGGGGTTCCTTTTCATTTTACGGCCGCAGCCTGTATAAGAACCGCGGACCATGTTTAGCCTACCTAGCCACCTGATAGAGAAGCCTGCATCCGGGTCAGACTAGAGAGTTGCAACAGTGAGACACCTCTGAAAACACTGGCAAGTGAAAGACTGTGTGGTCCGATGATCTTCTCTGTGTCTCGGTTTGATTGATTAGAACTTTGTGATGAAGTGTGAGGCGTTTTTGAGGTTGTTTATAGCGGGGAAACATCAGAAAAGTGCAGCCTTTGACACGATAGATCATAACATACTAATTGACCGCCTTGAATCTTGGGTAGGACTGTCCGGGCTCGTCTTAGAGTGGTTCAAAACATATATTACAGGAAGGCAGTTTTTTGTCACCATTGGAGAATACGTCTCCAACAAGTATGATGTGCCTTTTGGAGTTGCTCAGGGTAGTTGCTTGGGCCCTCTCCTCTTCTCTCTCTATATGTTGCCCCTGGGCTCCATCATCAGAGAGCACAATGTTGATTTTCATAGCTATGCCGATGACACACAATTATATATCTCTGTTGAGCCTAGCCAAACCACTGCCATTCATGCCTTGACTAAATGCATGTCTGTCATCACAGATTGGATGAACAGTAACTTCCTAAAATGAAATGAGGATAAAACTGAAGTGTTGCTCATTGGGCCTAAGGAAAAACGTGCAAAACTCCACTCAAGCCTAGGTGACCTAAGCATGCATATTAAAGAAAAGGTTACTAGCCTAGGTGTGGTCATAGACTCGGATTTGAGCTTTGAGCCTCACATCAACAAAATAACAAAATCTGCTTTTTTCCATCTTAGAAATGTCAACAAAGTGCGTGGCTTGGCCCCCCGACAAGACGCTGAAAAACGTAGTCATGCCTTTGTCACCAGTAGGCTAGACTACTGTAATGCTCTCTTCTCTGGTCTGCCCAAAAAGTTAATTGACAAATTGCAACTCATTCAAAATTCTGCGGCAAGAATCCTAACAAGAACCAGAATGAGAGAGCACATCACTCCTGTCTTGGCAGACCTGCACTGGTTACCTGTCTCATACAGAATTGACTTTAAGATTCTGCTGACAGTATTTAAAGCATTAAATGGACTTGCCCCCAGTTATATATCTGACATGCTCTCTTTTCATGCCCCTGCTCAAGCTCTCCGGTCCACTGATGCCAAGCTGCTAGGTTATAAGTGTTTATAATGATATTTGCGGTCAGGGCCGTGGGTTAGGTTGCCGTGGGGCCCCCCAAGAAAGCAAATTGGGAATGTTGGGAAATTTATATTTTTGTGTTGGGCGTTCCATTGAATTGCATTGCAAAATGCATTTTTATAGAGGTTTAAAAGTATGTTCTGAAAACATTTGTATGGCAAGAATTCACACATAGATGACAGGACTTCTTACCAGTCAATTCCAGTATTAAAATGCAAAAAGTCAAAAATGGTGGATATAGCGTTTTGGAAAAGAGCTCATCATATAGACAGTGTCATAATTATCCTGCAAGGAATTCAGGATAGCATGTCAACCAGCTCTACGCAACATGACAGACGTTTTTTTTTTTCAATATTGCATCTTGTCATATAGTTCCGCAATTTTTCACTTTTTACCAATCAGGGACCCCCTGGAAGTTGGGGGCTCTTAGGCTGCAGCCATATCTAGCCTGTGCATTAATCTGGCCCTGCTATTTTCCTGGTTCACACCACACCATTGTGCAAAGCAGCATGGGATTTCCTACACCAGAGGTTTATGGCCTTTTGCATAAATTTGCAGACGTATTCGTCTTAGTTGCACATTACGACTTGCTCATTTGCCTTTCTGGTAACAGCAAATGTATAAGGGCTATGTCTTAAAGGGGTATGCCACTTCTTTGGGACTGAAGACGGTTAAAATCGTTGCCCTGGGTTTATAAAGGTGGTAAAGTGTCTTATTTTTCATGTTAGGCGTTGTCTTGTTTTAAGGAGGGAGTAAGTATCTAAGCTAGTGAGAGTCCATTGATCACACATGCCACAGTGGGTCTTGTGGAATTTCCAAATTAATACTCTTCTATTCATTAATATGTTCAGTTCTCTTTAGTATCTGTGCATCTCTGCAGCAAAAGCCATGCAAATAACTTGGGCAAACTTTTTTGTAAGGGAAAGACCTTCACACTTGGAATGAGAGTTGAATCAACAGGCCAGACATACAATGCAAAAAAGGGGGGATAACAAGATAGCAGGCATGTTATACATGACTGGTGTTAAGACACAACGAGACAGCAATTGTGAATTCTCTCACAAAGCACCCTGATATCTCTCTTGACAACCACACAGCATTGTGTTCCATTCTGCATACCATCTTCTTTTTCGCTGTGTCTTTTTTATTTTCACAGCAAAGTGCTAAAGATGCTATGAAAAAAAATGAAAGCATCAGTGTTATCAATAGGTAACTGAGTATAATCTTGTCGGGTGCACTTTACTGGGCTGATAGCAAGTTATACAATTCCTAATTAAATGGAAAAAGTGATTGTTCGTCTTCAAATCAATGACCAGGATTTCATAGCCAAATCAGCCTGTTTCATACCACAATGGGGAAATCATTTTCATGTGCATTACTCGAGTCTCACGCTGTGTATTATACGAAGAGGACTGATTTGTTATTCTCAAACTTGTCATTGAAGGCCTTTCTACATATGATACACAAGGGGGCGCCATTGTTCTTCACTTTACCAGCGAGCATCATTGAAGACAGCAGCGTTGCGTGCCTCTGCATTAGGAGAGATGGAATTCCATGATGCATCACTGCGTCCCATTTTTATGTGTTTTGGCGCTGTTGGGTCACACAGCAAGAAGACCTGATGATATAAACACTTATATCACAGACTGGACAGCTGCAAACACATTTGCTGCTAAGTTGAAGATGCCTTCTCTCAACGCAGTGGCTTGCTGTTGTTACAGTGGACTTTTCTCAAGAAGAAAAAGGGCATAGGTTCTACATATATTCTCATATACAGAAAACGTGAAAATGTGTGTGTATGTGCAGGTGTGTCTGTGTGCAGGTGTGCACACGCACACGTGTCTGTGTCTGTGTCTGTGTCTGTGTCTGTGTTTGTGTCTGATTGTGTGTGTGCATGTGCATATGTGCGTGTGTGTTTCTAATGATATATCGCAATTCTAGTGGGAAAAGAAACTACTTTGGAATTGGAATTAACAATGCATGATTTACAAAATAGAATAATATAATTTGTTTATAAATCCCCCATTCCCTGTTGGATAATATTGCACTCCTTTCGCTCATGTTCCTCTGATTCTGTCAATTAAGTCCATTATGCATAAGCCAGTACTGATTCTGACAAGAGTCTGATCCATGGGGAATGACAACAAATGATACTGAATGATATTTCCGTTTTAATGATCCGCATCTGTGATATGCCAACTGCTTTTATGAGGCATTAAATGCCATTTTGTTGAAGTTTTCTTTTAAAGTAGCCTATTAATTTAACCATATTGAGACGACAGAAGTTATTAGTGTAGGCCTACTCTTTATGTGGAGATAATGTTTCTCTCCATGCCTGTCAATATGGCGGCGAGGCCTCAATATTACCAATAACTAAGCAAACAACGTCCAACACTTCTATGGAAACTACCATTTCAATTTTTCATCACTGTGTATGGTGTTGTTGTGGACATTATTTGCTGTTATAGGTTTTTTTTTGGTCCAGCACTTACAAATATTGACGTGCATTCACTCATATTTAGGTGAACGAGAGATGCAGATCCTACCTAATAAAGAAATAAAATAATGATAAAAATACCCATTTTTTTAACGTGAACAAATACATTTACTCCAATATGCAAAATGTGACGTTGAAGTTGCAAAATAGTCATCTTTTTGCCCCCTCAAATCCATCTGCACTGATGAGGATGGGCATGCTTTCCGTAAGCATTAATATTAACACAGTTTCAGCATGATGGTCTGTCTAATTAAGAAGACAGAGAACCTCTTCACATGCTTAAGGCTGCCTGTAAGGAGATATCATCACTGAGATTACACTATTTAGTCACAACCTTCTTCACGACCTGCCAAACATGCTGTGCTTTACCACACCGGGAGTCATGCCGACTACCGAAGTGAAGGATGTTGAAGTCCGACTGGAAAATTAAGAATCTTTACACACACTCTGCTAGCAGACTGCTTTAGCGCCACCCAGGAAAAAAAGGTCACCCGCACCCACACTAGCTGTCAGACGCATGTCAGTGATGATGACACATCAAAATCCATCCAGGCTGACATGTGCAAACTCCACCAACCCCCGCCCCCATCTCCTTCCTTCCAAATAAAACCATTTTTCATTGCTGTTGTGACTTGCATGCATGCATCTCTCTCCAGCCACTTGCATGTGAATTTGCAGCAGCACCGGTGGCCGAGCAGGGATGTGGGATTTGCAGCTCTGGCCGCGCTGCTGCTGTTGTTGCCGTAGCTGCTGACAGCATGTGACAGACTTACAAGCACCTTTCAGTCACATTAATCACGCGCTACGGAGCAGGCTGTCTGGAGTCTCTAGTGACTGTGTGGCAACAGTGTGGGACTTGGACGCACGCATGCAAGCGCCAAGCCATCCAAACTAGCCCTCCACACCGGCTGCCCCGTTGCTCTGCACACGTTCACATTCCCAGCTAGAGCTGGATTCAAATTTCAAGAATCGATTCGATTCCGATTTTCAAGTTTTCAGAATTGTTTTTTTCAGATTCGCTCCAATTCAATTTGATTCGATCTGATTTCTATCTGATTTCCGATTCGATCCGATTTCGATTCGATCCATGAGTTAAAAACATAGGCTATTTGAGCTGTTTCCTTCATTTCATGACTAGAGAAACAACATATTAAATCTAAAGTATTATATCAATATTACTGTAAGCAGCTAATCTTACAAGTATTTGGTAGTTTACTGTTGGCTGGAAGACTGAAAAAAGGTTAACTGCGGGGAAAGTTAAAAAGAATAATAGAGCCTAATAATATTAACAATAAATAACAATAATAAAAATATCGATCTTTGCATGGATGAATTCCTTCCTTGTATGTGTGTGTGTGTGTGTGTGTGTGTGTGTGTGTGTGTGTGTGTGTGTGTGTGTGTGTGTGTGTGTGTGTGTGTGAGTGAGTGTGTCATGAGGAAGCAAACCGATCTGATTGGGTGCAATGACCACTGTTCAAATAAGTCACGGCCGAGGATGTGTTTATTACTGCACATAGAAAATAATGGTTAACCAAGTGTGATGTTTAAAAAAAAAGAGAAGAAGTCATAAAGCTTTACCTGCTTGCGCCCATGCATTCCCCAGCCAGCCAGCCATCCATCCAGCCTCTTAGCCCTCTTGATCCCCCTGGCCCTTGACACATTTGCCTTCGCATTCACGATACGTGTAACCTATGTGTCAGGCAGAGGCAAGACCTTGGGGCACTGTTGCTCAAACAAAGCCACTTGCCCATGTAATTAGTGAATACCCACATAGGCCTGCGCTGTGAATTGGTGGCTAAGTTTGTAGTTTCTCCTGTTTTTTATTTTTTACCTAAACCTGAACTACTCCACCCCTTGTTTTTTTGGAAGGGGCGTGGGAGGATAGGTGCGCAAGAGGAAAGAGGGAAAAACATAACTAATGAAGAACCACATACGCTGTTACGTAAATGGTGGTATAGCTAGTAATTTCTTCCTCTAGTTTTTATGTACATCTGAACTTTTCCACCCCTGTTCTGTTGGCAGGGGTGAGTGTTTGAGGAGAGGTGGCAGAGCAGAGAGAGAGAGGGAGGAAACTGCACATCGCTCATAGAGTGGAGGGGAGCCAGCCTCATGATATGTGAGGGGAAGGTAAACGATACACAGAAGCCAAGCCAAGTCTGTGTGTGTGTGTGTGTGTGTGTGTGTGTGTGTGTGTGTGTGTGTGTGTGTGTGTGTGTGTGTGTGTGTGTGTGTGTGTGTGTGTGTGTGTGTGTGTGCGTGAGTGTGAGAGAGAGAGAGAGAGAGAGAGAGAGAGAGAGAGAGAGAGAGAGAGCGAGAGAGAGAGAGAGAGAGTGTGTGTGCATGCGTGCGTGCGTGTGTGCCTGCACATGTATGTGGAGAGGGGTAGTCTGTGGTCATCCTGGGTCATCCTGGGATAGTGTTGACAGGGAGAGATGTTTTGACCATAAAGGCATAAAAGTTCCAGGGTACGGATATATCACACTCACATTACACAGTATTTGTATTTGATATATCAGGCTATCTGCACCAAATTGCAAAACATTATACTACATGCATAGGCTATATTGGCTGAGTCAGTACTTAACTATAGAGCAATTGAGTAAACATTTTTAATTTGTTGTACATCCAACATCCATCTACGTATGTTGTTCATTGTGTTATTGGAGAGAAGAGTGAAGCATGGTCAAATGTATTGTGCATTTGTTGTGGATATTTTAGGTTTTATGTAGATGGTACAGTGAAGATGGAGGCAGGAGATAAGTGGGACAGAGAGACACGGGCTGAATCTCAAATGGCGCACTTGTGCACTTTAGTGTTCAGGTTTCAGTGCGTATGCCGTATTAGTTACGCACTGAAACATAGTGCCCGAAGTGCACAAGTGTGCCATTTGAGACATGGCCACAGTGTGTTAAGGGCTCTGCATACTTCACGTGCGCACTTTGGCGCGTTTGGCGCGAGAACCATTAATGACGTCATCACTTGCGCCAGACTATTCATACTTCAAAAGCGCTTTCGCTCGCATTGTCGGAAGTGCCCTCTGCTGTTCATGAGAGAAACGGCAGTATCTTTCGCAACTCGCAGCGTGAGTTCTACGGATGTATAAAATAGAAAGCCAAACATGGCTGCTGTAGGGCTACTGAACGTCTGACTTGTGACTTACCACATTGAAACATATATTTTTTTGTTGTAGCCTACATTGCCAGATCATTCCAAGACCATGTGAGAGCATTGTTCTGGCGGCAGAATTTATAAATAGATCGCCGAACACAACGTGCTTCTGAACAAAGTAAACAATTGTTTCACTGAACAACATTTAAGAGAGAAGATAAAATAACTCTCTAGGACATTTTATTATCCTCAAAATGATGCAGGATCCATTCTGTAGTAGCCTACAGTAGTTGTAGCCTCTCTTCGCAACTCCTGCTTTGTCTGCCTACCTGCATGGTCGCTGGTGGCGCACGACAAGTTACAAAAAATGTGGGGTGCACGACGTCGCGCCACGGCAGCTGTGACGTCATTTTGGGTCACGTGACGGCGCGAGTGAGGTCGCGAGTGAAGTATGAAGGAGGCTAGCGCCAGTCACGCCAAGTATGAATCCGCCTTTAGTGTGCTGTGCCACAGCACCCCCGAGCATGATTCACTTTCAGCTTGCCCATGTAGGCCTCAAATAGAGATCTGTTGATTGTTTTTGTACAACCAAAATATAGCGGTATCATTTCAACCATATTTTGCAAAGGTCTTCCAGTGACGCATGACACAAACAACTATTCCCTGCGAGACAATTGCTTCCATTAGACTTAGATTTAAGATGGCACTTGTTGCCCAGTGTGCATGAGTCAATTAATTATAAAACAGGAGAAGTTACATTTCTTTCCAACTTTTTTATTTTATTGGTCTATTATTCAACAATGGGGTAGTGGCAGTTATGGTGAGCTACTGCTGCATAACTACGGTATCACCCTCCTGTGGTTTGGAATGGACTCTCTTGAAATTTTCAATGATTGAGTTTTATTATTGCTTTTTGTTTTTTACTGTGAAGCCTTATTGCTGTGTCACTCCTTCATAGTTTGAATCAAGATGGCATCAATTAGGCTACATGCTTTTTCATTTCTTTATAATATGAGTGTGTTGTGGGTTGTTGGTTTGTTTTTGTTTTTTTAAATCACCTCTTCAAATCTGTCCATCATCTGGTTATACACGTGAGGCAGAGGAGCCTGGGGAAGCGGAGAAGTTTCCATCACAACTCCTGGAATATTCCGGACTGTTGTGGCGAAGCTGTGAGAAATGGCTTATG
>NC_085879.1:930000-932500 GCF_034702125.1 Engraulis encrasicolus
CTTCCTTCTCAAGGCTCTGTGTTTCCATAGTAACAGATGAGACTTTTATTGACGTTGTTAGTCAAACAGTCAAACATTTTTTCATGTTTTTAACCCTGCCGGCAATCATGAAAGACGGAAATAGATTCAGAGACATGTTGCTTAGATATTACCTCAGTCCGCCTGTAAACTTCAGTCAAATATTCTGAAGAAAAAAAGCATGAATTTACAATAACTTCACAGCCTTCCACACTGTTCTACAACACTCTGCTGCTGATGTTCAGTGCTTATTATATCTGGCTGGAACATTTCGTTTTTGGTCTCAGAGGTTAGGAAGAAGTCAGTTTTGACTTAGGGCACACATCAAATGGAGGATTGCTCCTTCTATTCCGGCTCCTTCGGAACTGGTTCAATTTACCTTCAGGTACCTACCTCATTTGGCACCTAGAGCAAAATCATGTAAAGACCCCCCCCCCAAAAAAAAAAAAAAAATCATTGATCATACAATGTAATGCAGATACAATTCTGACCCCCTTTTCCTGGGCCTGAGACACCTGACCCTTGCCTGATTATCATCGGCTTTCAAATCTCGTAGATGTTGGTCTGACCAAGAAGGTAACGAATCACGTTTACCGGCCTGCCATTCTCTATCGGTTTGCTACTTGTCAAGACCAGAAAATGCTTTGCCGAAGTTTAAACCAAACGTTTTCTTAGTCCCAACAGAAAGTCTCTGCTTAACGACGTCACTTTCTTGAACACGCCATGGCCAGGGATGTTGGAGCTGCTCAAAGTGGATTGCCTCCTGACAAATTGGGTGGAGTTCCCGATTTCTCCGGAGCTCAAAAACGATATTTATATTGTTCCTGGCCTGACTAGAAGCAATGCCGAAGGTGTTGCGTCACTAGGAGGGTGTGGCCTGGCCCAGTAGCCTGGATCTCACCAGAGCTGTGTGTGTGTGTAGCTGCAGAGCCTCATGGTGGAGCTAAGTGGAAGTACATCACACACATAGGTCTGGAATCCTGAGCATGTCACGAGCCATAAAATTGTCAGAGCATTTATTGTTTCAATATCAATGGCGGCACGCTTTAAGGAGTCACAGGACCGTACTATCAAGGATGGACAAATGGTATAAAGCCATGCATTCTGAAGGCAAAGCCAACGTGTGGTCTCCCAAATCTAGTGGAATTCACAAAGCTGTGTGGAACTTCACATGTCGGGTGAGACTCAGGCAAGTAGTGGGGAGGCAACAGGGGAAATGTGTTGATGAGTGGCGTGGGGGTCTTCATGGGACTGAACTGTTGTCGGTTTTTGATTCTCTTTCCCCACACACTCACACAGATGTACCGTAAAGGAGAAAAGGAGTGAGAGAGGAAGCCGGTGACACATAAAGGGTGAGATGGACAGAGATAGAGAAGGATAAAGGAAAGCTGGAGGAAGAGGAAGATGGAGGGAAAAATAGAGGTAGAGAGAGAATGGGTACAATAACAGAGAGAGGTGCAATAGCACTATAGAGAAAGAGAGCACAAGTGAGCGTGCGCTCGAGAGAGAGAGAGCGAGAGAGAGAGAGAGAGGGAGAGGGAGAGGAGAGCAATAACGTGAGAGTGGGGTAATCCCATTAGGGGATTAGTTTGAGTTATTAATGGAGGAGGCGCTGTATACTACACTCATCCCTCCCTCCCTCCCTCCCTTCTCCCCTACACCTCTCATTCCTTTCCTGTCTTTTCTTCTGCTCTCTTTTTGATGTCTTGGTCATTTGTTCTTCCCATGTGCTCTCTCTTTTTATTTTTTTGCATCTCTTTCTCTGTTTTTTTGTTCATTGATCTCAATCTCTTTCACAAACATACACACGCGTGCATACACACACATGCACATGCACGCACACACAGACACTGCTCGCTTTCATGTGGCTCATTCTTTTCCTCTAACAATTTTTAAATAAATTCCTGTCCTTATTTTCATGTTTTTTTGTGTTATTTATCGGATTGTGGCTGTCTCTATTCCTTTGCTTCATGTGGCGAGTCTGTCTATGTCTTCAGGCAAGGATTTTTTCCCCTCGCTCTTTCTCGGTTTCTTTCTCAACCTTCATATCTGTCCCTCTGTCTTTTGATATCCTTCTTTCTCTCTACCTCTCTCCTCTACCCTGCAGCCAAGTTAAATGATTAGATTTGAACATTGTCACCACCATGTACAAGGCACATTTCCCACTTTTTCCTTATGTAATAATAAATAATGTAGGCAAACATGTAAAGGTAAAGATTGACTTGACTGTGGCATTGTCCTTTGTGACATTGTTCTCTTTATTTTGTATATTCTTGAGGAATGAGCCCCCAGTTTTTTTTTCTTTCTTTTTTTACTTTGGTTGAGTTGAGCGTGTCACACCCCTTAGTTTGGTTCCTTTGTGACATTGTGACATTGCTTTTATGGACTTTTTATACATAATATATTGTGTTAGATCTGCATCTGCCCATAACATACACAATACAAATAGGCTACATGTGCCTTGTAATGAGCACATGGTAGA
>NC_085879.1:940000-952500 GCF_034702125.1 Engraulis encrasicolus
CCAAGGAGTCTGTGCAGCAAAGTTTGAAACGAAATGCCAAGGTGTAGCCAATACCACATTCCCATGGAGATAATGAAGGCAATGCTATTGCAAGGGGATTGGTATCGAGGGAGAAAAAGGGTGAGATGGGAGGTACGTACGTACGTGCTGTCTTCAGTGTCTCCGGGACCGGCTCTCTCAGCCTGGCAAGAGTCCCCCTTCGCAAGAGCCCTCCACCTGGCTTGCAGCGTCTGACAGACCCATAAATATGTCCTTTGTCGATGGCTTGAGTGTCCTGCTGAGTCCAATGTCCAATGAGGTGAGGGGGTTGTCGTTGTGTATTTGTGTGTATTTATGTGTGTGTGTGTGTGTGTGTGTGTGTGTGTGTGTGTGTGTGTGTGTGTGTGTGTGTGTGTGTGTGTGTGTGTGTGTGTGTGTGTGTGTGTGTGTGTGTGTGTGTGTGTGTGTGTGTGTGTGTGTGTGTGTGTGTGTGTGCGCGTGCGTGTCTGTGTGCGTGTGTGTGTGTGTGCGTGTGTGTGTGCGTGCATGCGTGTGTGTGCATGTGTGTGTGTGTGTGTGTGTGTGTGTGTGTTTGTGCGTATGGACAAAGAGCCCATCCACCTCTATTTGCCACAGGACATGACAAGTAGCCAAGCAATGTCAAGCTCAAGTTATCATCCAAAACAGAGATCAGAGGGGTGTGAGATTGAACTGGAGGCGAGGGGTGGGGGTCACTAGTGGGCACGGGAAGGGGCGAAGAGGGCGAGGGGAAGGATCTGCAAAGGTAGACAGACGTGGTGCAGAGGTGCAGAGCAGAACAACAAGCATGGGCGGTGTTAGACAAACCCCATTGGCCAGTCCTAATAGCCTGACCTCTCAGTATTGTGTCTGCAGTTCAGGGGCAGAGCTATGGAGACGAGGGGCAGGGTGCATGTGCCCTGCGCCTAAGGTCCTTATTGGTGGTGAGGGCCCTATTAGGACCCTGGAAGACCATATGTGGGGCCCCATAAGCGTTTTACCAGTGGGCCCTTTGTGCAATTGTTCGGCCAGTGGTCTGCACTTCTTCCTACTGCCCATGTCTCCTCATCTCATCTCCCCTCCCTACTTTTGCCCTCGCCTCACCCAGCACTTCATACCTGCCTCAATCTCCACCTTTCACACCACACTGCTCAGCAGACGGTCATCTCCGTCGGCGAGGGCAGGGGAGAGGAGGGGAGGGAGGGTGCAGACATAGCAGGGTCCACTTCACCTCATTTCATCCTCCTAGGTCGTGGCCAAAACTGTCAGATAGAAAAGAGATGAGGAAAGAGAGGGGTTATTATAGAGCAAGTTAGATGGATAAATAAAGCCAGCGAAAGAGAAATGGGGAGAGAGAGAAAGAGGGAGAGAGGGAGAGAGGGTGGGGGCAGGATAGACAAAACAAGTAAGATAAATTAAAAACCTGAGGCTAGCCAGGGTGATGTGTGTGAGTGTGTGCGCCTGGCCAGGAAGACATCTCCGCAAATATTGACCCGGGCCTTCGAGTCGACCCAAGAAGAACAAACCAGTCAGGGTTGATGCTAGTGTCATAGTAGGCCCCAACAGGGGCCAGGGAAGGAGAAAGTGATATCAACCACATCAGGCTGAAAGTCTTCACCATTTAGATCCCCTTTTCACAACTGATTTACCCCCTAAACCGTGCACATACTGATAAAAAATGGCTTTAGAATATTTGACCGGGTTACTCATTTTTTGACAGAATATTTTGTGGCCTTTACTATGATATGCATAATAGTGAAGGCACAACAGGAAGTGAGTTCAGGGATACTATTAATTCACAAGAAAATTATTTGATTGAAATGATCTCATCCTCTCCATGATTATGATGAGCTGCTCATCTTCATTGGGAAGGGAATGCACATAGCAACTTTTGTTTTGATAACTCAAAGCAGATTTTCTGGAACTGGTGGTGTTGTTTGTCATTATTCTGTACCTGTTGTCAGTGGCACCTGACTTGGCTCTGTGTGCAAGACTGGAGGAGCGTTGATTTATCCTAGATGAGTAGAATAGAAGAAGAACATAAACCCAATGAGCACAAAAGTTTGCCTGATCAATGTGTCTGGCCATGGCTAGTCTGAGGCACTTGTCAGATTGCTTCTGTTGAAACTTAAGTGAAATCTTCCCAGAGGAGCAATAGGCAGGAAGAAGGAGAAATATTGTCTAAAAAGTGAGAATATTCTCTAAAAGAAAATGTTCATATGCATGTGATGGCGAATGGCTTTTGATCAGCGCGGGCCACTGAGATGAAAAATGGATAGGCGCCCCGCGGTGTCCCCTTCAGCAATGTACCACTGCCATGTCGGTGCATTGTGATGCGTACGCACAGACCTCTGAGCTCCACCACTTCATGCCTCTGACAGGACATGGGAAGTCAACAAGCCATCAATAACACAGGAAGGCCTGCTTCATGTTTTTTTTTCTTCCAACATTTCAGTTTTTATTCTGTCTATGAATTTTTGCACACACCTGTGTGTGAATACGTGGCTGGATGTGTGCGTGTGTGTGTGTGTGTGTGTGTGTGTGTGTGTGTGTGTGTGTGTGTGTGTGTGTGTGTGTGTGTGTGTGTGTGTGTGTGTGTGTGCGCGCACGCGTGCGTGCGTGCGTGCGTGCGTGTGTGTGTGTGTGAGAGAGTTCTCTCTCTCCTCCCTCTCTCTCTCTCTCTCTCTCTCTCTCTCTCTCTCTCTCTCTCTCAGTTTTATGTTTGTGTGTTTGTCTCAGCTGTGTTGCAGTCCAATAGTGTCTGTTAATAACTGTGTGTGTGTGTGTGCGTGTGCGTGTGTGTGTGCGTGTGCGTGTGCGTGTGTGTGCCTCTGTGTTATGTATTGACACAGACAGGCAGACAGACTGCCTCTTCACAATTTGTTGTGAGCTGTAGATCCTGAGCTCTCCTTTTCTCTCCCATACTCTTCTCCCCCCTCTTCAGTCCCCCTCTGGGGACAAGAGCCTGTTAAACCCCATTAAGGTCACAGACAGGGTGAAGCACTCTCGCGCCCGTCTAGCGGTGCCACCTCCATCAAAGACACAACACCCGCATGTTAGTGTACATTACGTCTTCATATTTTACAACATAGGCCTATGCAAATATAATAAACACATTTTGGAAAAATGAGTGATTGTTAGATCTTTTTTTTATTATTTCTCACGGCTTACACTGGATGTGTGCCCACCTACCGTGTAAAAACAGATGCATTACAGAAGTTGCTCATTAAACTTCTAATTGCTATGGTTTGGTTTTGCTCTTAAAGTCACCTACTGCCGACACTTAGTGGGCCAACCCCCCCCAAAAAAGTCATTATGTGTATGGCTACCAGGACGTAACTTGAGACAACCTGCTTTTTATTACTGCTACGCCAATCAATTTTGGCTATAAAAGTGATTTGAAGGGGATGTCATCCAGGCTTGTCACAACCAGGCAAGCAAACTAGGCAACAGCCTATAGGGCGGCTGAGCTGAAAGAGGGCCCCATGGTAATGACTGGTCATGTACTTGCATTTCAATTCCGGCAATGACAACTTTGTGAGTGTGGCAGCGTCTCCCTAAATCCAATGACTGTGTTAAGATACTGATGCTATGAAAATATCTCTTGAGGTGGCCCCTCCCAAATACTAGGAAGAGAAGGGGGTGTGGATCGCTTGCCAAGGGCCCCAAAGTCCTTGAAACAGCCCTGATGTCACGCATCTGGCAAACAGTCGTGGCTGCGGACGTGTGCGGTTGCATTTGCCCGTTAGTGGCTCCTGCTCCAACAGATGCTCAACAAAAGTGGGGACCACACCAGAACAAGGGCACCCATTTTTTTGCCTGTGTGCCGCACGTCTCTCTCATCAACTCTCATGTGTAAACCCCTTCATGCCACCCTCCTCCTTTATATTGATTTTCATTGGAACAGGATATCCTGTGCATTTTTTTTCTTGTCTAAAAGTCCCTAAACCACTACCGACAGTCCTCCCCTCACCTCCTTGCCCCCGCTTGATTCAAACCTGCACAAAATGTGCCACACACATGCCAACCTTTGACATGGAGTAGTTCCACATTCGCCGACTCGTAAAAAGCCCCTTTTGCTTCTAGAGTGCAAAGCAGCTTCGTTCCTATAAAGGCACATAAGACTGTATGACTGCTTGACTCTGGCTTTTTCAGATCCTCACCTGTTTCAGAGAAACTGAAGTGGGATTATGAGTAGCTTTCAGTCTCAGCTCGCTTCCAGACCTGAGGAAGAAACCATGACAGCCTGCGTTTGACAGCACAAATGACGCACACATGCTGAACAAGACGCACACACACTGACTTCCACATGTCTGTGGAATGTTTTTTTTTATTCTTCAAGCTTCAAATCTCCGATTTACTGACTGAAATGAGAAACGCTTTATGTGCTTTTGCACAGCTCACACTTAACGCTGACTATGGCATTAAGTCTTTTGATTAGCTGGTTCTCAGTTCATCCAGGCCGTTAAGGTGCATCTGAATAAAATGAACATGTTTCCACAGCACACAAAAATTAGGCCTTCCATGAATGTCCAGTTCTTAACAACCCCACATATCACCTATAATTGTTAAAAAAAATGTTATCTCGCCAATTATACCTCTCATATTGCTCTTTTCTTCTTCTTCTTCTTCTTCTTCTTCTTCTTCTTCTTCTTCTTCTTCTTCTTCTTCTTCTTCTTCTTCTTCTTCTTCTTCTTCTTCCTCCTCCTCTTTTGTCCTTCTCTTGTTCCCCAACATTCCTCCCCCCCCTCCTGTCCAACCTGTGCATTGATTTAGACCTGCTCCGACTGTCATGTTTCTTTGATGAGCCCTGTCCACACTCGTTAGGCTGAGCCGCACTGCGGGGACAATTGATCCTGTCCTCAGCATCATGTCTTCCCCCCACAGCCCTCGCTGCTCCACATTTAGCACCCAGCTGTGGGGAGATGGCTCGCCCTTTTACCTCCCAGCTCTGGCCAGGCATCTGGCTCTCTCGCTCGCCTCAAAAACTCTCTCACTGACATAGGCAGCCGAGGACTCAAACATTCACTTCTTTCTGTTTTGAGGATTCATTATAGGCTACTCTTTCTTTCTTTCTTTTTGTCTTTCTTTCTTTCATCCTTTTATGTATATCTGAGGTTGTGTTCTTTTTCTCATTTGCTTTCTTCTTCTTCTTCTTCTTCTTCTTCTTCTTCTTCTTCTTCTTCTTCTTCTTCTTCTTCTTCTTCTTCTTCTTCTTCTTCTTCTTCTTCTTCTTCATCTTCTTCACAGACATCTTTAACATCTCTCTGGAGCAAGCAGTCATCCCATCACTTTTCAAAGCTGCTACCATCATACCTGTGCCGAAGAAATCATCACCATCATGCTTCAATGACTACCGTCCTGTAGCACTGATGCCCATAATCATGAAGTGCTTCGAACGGCTAGTCCTGTCACACATCAAAGCCACCCTACCCCCCACCCTAGACCCCTACCAGTTCGCATACCGAGCCAAGCGATCCACGGAGGATGCAATTTGCTCTGCCCTCCATCCAGCCCTCACCCACTTGGACAATAAAGACTCATATGTGAGAATGCTGTTCATTGACTTCAGTTCAGCATTCAATACCATAATACCACAATAACTCATCAGAAAACTGGACAAACTAGGTTTCAGCACCTCCCTCTGCAACTGGCTGCTGGACTTCCTGATGCAAAGACCACAAGCAGTACGGGTAGGGAACAACACCTCGAGCACCCTGACCCTGAGCACGGGGGCTCCGCAAGGTTGTGTTCTCAGCCCCCTGCTGTTCACGCTGCTGACACACGACTGCACAACGACCCACAGTGAAGTGAACCATCTAGTGAAGTTTGCGGATGATACAACACTGGTGGGCCTCATCACCAAGGGCGATGAGACTCACTACAGAGAAGAAGTAGACCTGCTGGCCAGATGGTGCAAAGACAACAACCTCCTGCTGAATGTCAACAAGACCAAGGAGATTGTTGTCAACTTCCAAAGGGTCCAAAAACAACTGCCACCACTGACCATCGACGGCGATGCTGTGGAGAGAGTGAGCAGCACCAGCGACGACCTCTCTTGGACCACCAACACTACATCACTGGCGAAGAAGGCCCATCAGCGTCTCTACTTCCTGCGCAAACTAAAGAAGGCAAGTGCTACACCCTCCATCATGACAACATTCTACAGAGGAACCATAGAGAGCGTCGTGTCCAACTGCATCACAGTGTGTGGGGAGGAAGCTGCACGGAGAAAAACAGGAAGACACTCCAGCGTGTTGTGAACACAGCGAAGAAGATCATTGAAGTACCACTCCCCTCCCTGCAGGACATTTACACCACACGCCTCACCCGGAAAGCACTGATGATCATCAAAGACACAAGCCACCCTGCACACAAACTGCTCAGCCTCCTGCCCTCTGGAAAAGAGGTACAGGCGCCCTCCGTTCCCGTACCACCAGGCTGGCGAGCAGCACAATGCACCAAGCGATCAAGATGCTGAACACTCAACCCACTCTCCCCCCTCAACTGTCAGCCTCTAGCCAGCAAGGCCACTGACAACCCCCCCCCCTTCCCCCACCACCATATCTGCGACTGAAACATTCCACCTGCACTACTATACTCGTGACTGAACTTTCAACCTGCACTAACTCAAAACATGCACACACACACACACACACACACACACACACACACACACACACACACACACACACACACACACACACACACAAGCACACTGCACTTTCTGCACTAAACCCAAACATACACACACTGACACACACACACACACACACACACACACACACACACACACACACACACACACACACACACACACACACACACACACACAGACACACGAACACACACACAAGACGCACACCGCACCTTCTACCTGCACTAAACACATACACACACATACACACACACACACACACACACACACACACACCACACACACACACACACACACACACACACACACACTGCTGCTGGTGTACTTGACAGACCTTTTTTAATATTTATTTTCTTCAAAATGCTACTATTACCATGTCAGAACGCTATAAAGGACTTTTTTTAGGAAAAGCACAAAAGCACAACAGATACCTCTTAATGCATGTCCTCTACAAGTCTTCTGTTGTCCAGTCTTGCACTTTAAATGTCTGTATGAGCACTGTCTATGTCCATACTGTCTTAAGTCCATGTATAAGTACTGTCTATGTCTATACTGTCTATGTCCTTACCTAGATTAGTCTATGTCTAATGGGAAAGCAAGAAATGTAATTTCAAATTCTTTGTATGACCAGTGCATGTAAAGAAATTGACAATAAAACCTACTTGACTTGACTTCTTCTTTGACTGGTCATTCAGAAAGACAGGCAAGAGCATGAAAGTTCTTTTTACTTTAGTTTTTAGAGAAGACAATTGTTTTGCCTTGTTAATTGTGTCTTAATATGACTCTTTGCCAATGAAATTAGGACAGCCTGGGGGCTTCACATTTCGCACTGCTATGCCGCCCCTGTAGCTGACCAAGTGTCCGAATTCATGTTTGTTTTTCTCTGCTGGTTATACAGGACATGGGATTCACTCAGAGAAAAACGACATTCTCACAGTCATGAGAGCTGACAGAGTGGATGTACAGTGTATATGAACGCTTGTAAACACTAACACATGCATGTGCCTTACAGATGCCAAGTCAGGCACTTTGAGACAGTCCGGCACACAGAGAGACAGACACACACACACACACACACACACACACACACACACACACACACACACACACACACACACACACACACACACACACACACACACACAACCAGAGACACTAATATGCAAAATAAAACCAGGCATGTTTTCTATTCTACACTGGAAGCATGGTTGGAGACAATTTTTGGTGAACTCAAACAAAGATCTGGCCCTCTCTCAAAACCCAAAACACACACACCCTTGCTCACACATGCTCGCCTGCCAAAGCCGAACATGGCTCAAAACATAATTTTCTCTCCATAATAAAAAAAAATGTTAACAATGTTATGGAACACACACACACACACACACACACACACACACACACACACACACACACACACACACACACACACACACACACACACACACACACACACACACACACACACGCACAGTACAACAACAAAATTCCCCTCAGTGCTAACGCACAGACACGCGTGCACACACACACACACACAAATACACACACACACACGCACGCACACACTCATGCACGCACACACACAAATACAACAAAAACAGGACAAGAAAAAAGTCCCCTCTATGCTAACAAACCAGAGCTCAGTGCTGACTGTGTCCTATAAATAGCTGTAGTGGGGAGTGAGAGTGGTAGACCATAATTACCCAGGCCTGTTAAGCCTTGGGTGCACTCCCCTTCTCCGTCTGTCTGCCTGTCTGCTGGGCCTTCAGTCCAGCTCTCTATTCTCTCTCTCTCTCTCTCTCTCTCTCTCTCTCTCTCTCTCTCTCTCTCTCTCTCTCTCTCTCTCTTTTCTCTCTCTCTCTCTCTCTCTCTCTCTCTCTCTCTCTCTCTCTCTCTCTCCTCTCTCTCTCTCTCTCTCTCTCTCTCTCTCTCTCTCTCTCTCTCCCTAGTCTTGCCATAGTCTTGCACATGCTCGTGCACTCTATCTCTCTCATTCTTTCTCTCATTCTAGAACTGTCTGGGCCACCAAAACAGACCAGAGTTTTCTCTCTAACTTTTACTTGCTCTCTCTCTCTCTCTCTCTCTCTCTCTCTCTCTCTCTCTCTCTCTCTCTCTCTCTCTCTCTCTCTCTCTCTCTCTCTCTCTCTCTCTCTCTCTCTCTCTCCAAAGTTCTGACTCCCTTGGGTCACCTGAGCCACCAAAACCAGAACATGTGTCTTGTGAGTCAGTTTTATTTCTTCCCTTCTCTGTTCTTTTCTCTTGCTCGCTGTCTATTCATCTCTTTCTCCTCCTCTCTCTCTCTCCTTCACTCTTTCTTTGCTTCATTCTCTCCTCTCTCAACACCAGTCTGCTGCAGTAGAAAGCACCGTCTTACAGCACATTGCGTAACGTGCCAGCCTCTCCAACCCAATAACAGAAACTCTTTCCCTGTCTCTTGATTTTCGAATTTGTTGAACAGACCTGTGATTTTTTTATTTCCAGAGCAATGATTGCCACGACAAGTGGAAGTACATGTGTGTTTATTCCTGGTTGCCATCAAGTCTTGACGGAGAATGCAATTCAGCTGGCATAGGAACTAAGCACATCAAGATACCATGCTCAACTCCAAATACCAGCGCCGCTGGTCAGGATATGTCATGGTGTTCGGAGAGGACTGTGACATTTTCAGTTCAGATGGATTCAGACATGTTCATCATAATCATTGAGCAAGTTGCACATACTGTATTTTGTTTACGTATGACTGTAGTTCATCCAAGCTGCTAAAAACATCCTTGACATCCTTAAAAAAACAATTCTTTGTTATATTTCGTATTGCATTCCAAGAAAAGCATTCCTGAGTCAACAATCACAATTAGAGAGAGAGAGAGAGAGAGAGAGAGAGAGAGAGAGAGAGAGAGAGAGAGAGAGAGAGAGAGAGAGAGAGAGAGAGAGAGAGAGAGAGAGAGACAGATGCATGGGGGGAAATGGAGAAAACCTGTGATTCCTTGACCTGCATGTTTGTACTGTTTGTACACAATGATTGACACAAACCGTAATCAGTTTGTCAGGGGGCCAGGGCTCGCAGCCTTGGGGTGGACTGAGAGTCTTCAGGTTGTGGCTGGGCAGCCTTGCTGAGTGCAATATATAGAAATGGTGGTAATTGAACAGCCGCACTGGAGAGCCCTGCTGCTCAATCACCCCTGATTGCGTATTATGGACATGAGGCTATTTGAGGGCTTCACTGGCGTCTTTGGCCTCCCAACCCACTTGCCTTTTGTGATTATTTATGAACCTTTGCCCTCCATATACGGGGAGTCGCTATTCATCTCCATAAATATACTGGGACACACGGGGCATCAGTGTAACCTTCCATTATATAACCTATTATAACCTCCTGTTATTTTCATACCAATAACAATTTTCCAATTTTGCATTGAATAATCAATAGGTCATGTAATGCTACTTCAGAAGACCCAACAGCCCTCCCACTTTCTGACCAAAACTGATGCAAATGTTAGAGCAGTAGTTTTCAAACTGGGGGCCGGGTACCCCTGGGGGGCTGTGAAGGGGTGCTTAGGGGTCCGCAGCAAGTTGAAACAAAAAGTCTAGAAAAACTAAACAAATAATTGAATAATGAATGTACACCAAATAAACAAAAATAGGCTAAACAATATTCCCATGAATTAAGAACTGCATTATAATAATCTATTACATTTCTGAATTCAGTATTTTCTATATCCCAATGGAGCACTGCCTCATAGACCTGGATTATGGTTGTGAGAGGAGGTGCACAGAAAAAATAGTGTGGCGTGACCCATGTCAGAGAGGCCTTGGCTGGAATCTACCGGTATATGGGGGGTCTTGTCATGGTAAAGTTTGGGAATCCATGCGTTACACAGCAATATATTTTTCATACGTATACCTATGTACCAAAACACATCTAAAATGCCAGTTCATGCCTACACTATGAAGAGACTGTGGCAAGAAACAAGCTTTTCATTATAGGACAAACCCAAACAACGGATGAAAGCAAGCTCGAAAATCCTTTATTAACTGAACTGTGGTTAAAGATCACGCAGCAAATAATTGGCTACTAGGAGCAGGACCAGCGGGTCACATCCTTGCAAATTTAACAAGGCCATTATGCTTTAATAAATTAGACGTAGCCATGAAACGGGCCCCCGTAAATAACAAAATGGCTGCCGTAACGCAGACACGTCCGCACTCCTCCTTTCTTTGTCTTAGCAACCAAGGTTGGTGTGTTCCTACGCCTACCATATAAACTAGGGCACAACAGGGGACGATGTCACGCCATGGGACAGTGTCACGGACAAAACAACAAATACACAAACAGAAAAAAGGCTGCCTGGACAACCATTTATGCTGTTGTCAGGTTGGCCAGAACATTCTCGCATCACTTAAACTGGGAGCAAAATGTCTTACTCTACTAGTATAAGACCTTCATTCATACTGCGTTGTTGCTAAAATGCTAATAGAGAGGTATGGAATTACGGTTTAACAACTTGGTTCATATATCAGAAATTCAGCATTGTTTTGAAAATGAAACTTTAAAGAGTCCCATCTTTTCAGAAGCCCACGTTTCACAATAGTCACTCACAACAGACTATCCTGAAAACACAGTTCACACTATTCCTCTTCTGTCATTTCTTTAGGTTTAGACTGTAAGAAGATGCGGTCAGATTTGTGCACATTAGATAGACCAGAGCCAGACACCAGTGTCCGTTTCCCGACACGACTCATTACTGATTTCCCTGAAAAAGTGCCCCTGTTCACGGGCAACTTATAGCCCTTAAATAACACCTTTGTATACCTTGTTCAGTCTAGCTAAACGGTTGGCTTCCTGGTTAGGTCTGCGCTTGTTGACTGTCGTTGGGCCCAAGGCAGAACCGGAGGTCATTCTGTAACGTCGAGATCACTGAAAGCTTCTCTGTTGCTCGGTGCCAAAATTCCTGCTCTGCGAGAGGCAGGCTTGTAATGTGCTGAAGCTCAAATAAATATATACGAAGCATAACGTAAATAGGCCTATATCGAGTGCATGCACAGAGAGGCAAGCACATCCCTGACAGCACGCGAGTCTCACGTGACGTTCCAGGTATTAATATAGAATTTAATAAGCCACTGGCATAACCTGATGCTGTTTGCTTTTCGAATGAGCAGGATGATAACTTTGTGTCTATTTACATGCGTCTTGTGTATGAATGTGTGTGTGCGTGTGCATGCGTGCGCGCGTGCGCGCGCGTGCGTGCGTACGTGTGTGTGTGCATGTATCTCTTCCTTTGTGTGGAAAGAGATGCACTGTCAGGCATACAATAAAGTCATTCTTTTATAGTGCAGTTGCCTTGCTAAGAAGGCTAACACCATCCAGAACAAAGACAGAGGGGGAAGGGGAACACTGATGCAAAACAAGAAAACGGAACCCTAAAAGAAAAAAAAACCCAAGTCCTCTTTTGAAAAGTCTTTGACCCTATAACAATTTTAGCCCAGAAAGGGCAGCTCTTGAGCTGTGAGTGTTTCCCACCAGGGGCCCTCAAGTCTGCCTCTTACCCTCTACTGTACCTCATGCCACTCCAGGCGTGCGCTGCTGCTGCTGAGAGAGGCTCCAGAGTGCTGCTCTTGGCCCCTAATGAGAATCATCCAGCATCGCCTCCTACTTCTGGGTTCTCAAGATAAGAAATGCGTCACCCCCCCTCCCCCTCTCTCATTCACCAAATCACTAACACATACTCCTGCTCCCCCCTTCTTCACTTTATATCATCCATTCACTCATCCCTCTTCTGTCGTTCACCATTTCACACATTCTCTTCCCTTACAGAGCTCTCTCTCTCTGTCGCTCCTTCTGTTTCTG
>NC_085879.1:955000-957500 GCF_034702125.1 Engraulis encrasicolus
TGTGTGTGTGTGTGTGTGTGTGTGTGTGTGTGTGTGTGTGTGTGTGTGTGTGTGTGTGTGTGTGTGTGTGTGTGTGTGTTTGTGTGTGTGTGTGTGTATGTGTGTGTGTGTGTGTGTGTGTGTCTGTGTCTGTGTCTGTGTCTGTGTCTGTGTGAATGTGTCTGTGTGAGTGTGTCTATGTGAGTGTGAACGTGAGCTCTGGCTCGTTGCACCATGGCAAGGTGTCCTCCTTTGTGAGGCATGCGGCCATTATCTCTCCTCAATCATCAGGACACCTGGGCAAGCCCTCCTGTTTATACCAGTATCCATAATTGTACTGAGAATGAAGGGCGTATGCATTCTTGTTATGGCCTTGTGGGCCTGACCAGACTGTTTTAAAGCCACTCTGTGTAAAAGACCATCTCAATGCAAGGGGGAGCCATATTTTTAACCCTCAAGCGACCAGGCTGTTTTTGTGACTAATCTGACCGAGCGGGGTCATTTATGATATACAGAAATACCAGTATATAAATAATTTTTTACATTCAAATTTTATTGGCATCTTGGACATACTTGTTCCTACGATGGCTCATTGCATTCACTCAATAATAAAAAAAAATCATAATAATATCTCATAATTACAGGATAATTATCTCATAATTATACTATCTCATATTTATGAGATAATATCTCATATTTATGAGATAATTATCTCGTAATTATGAGATACTATCTCATAATTTATAACATACTATCTCATAATTTCAAGATAGTATCTCATATGTTATAGTTATCACATTACTTTCGTCTTGCTAAAATCTTCCCTTTCCATGTTCATTAAATTATAAATCTGTCTTTAGTGCAACAGATATATCTTTGTGCATAAAACCTTATTTTGGACGATTGTAGCTGTCATATGAGTGAATTCTGAAGCCAAGTGATTAATTGAAAGTCAGGTTATTAGCTGTTGTTCCAAACACATGGATAGGCGACAAAACTTTTTGCAACAGCTGTATAAACATTGTGGTCATCACAGATGAGTGTGCAAATGCACCCATGAAATGATTTAATTGAAATAGATTCCTCCACATAGGCCTAGGTTCCTCCATATTTTAAGCTAGATTTCTATGCTAATGTTAGCATTGTAGTGAACACAGAAAAACACAAGTGTACTGTATATTACATAGCATGTATAGGGCATTTTTTTATAGTTAAATATTATCTGGGAACAAAATCATAATGATTATCCAATGCAGACACTGCGGTATTTTGATGAGGAAGGCGGATGTTAGCTACAGGCTATGCTAGCTGATGGAGCTTTAGCACTTAAACAAATGGGCTACTAGGCTAGCTCAGACCAGCTATCTGATTGTTTGCTTAGGCTGAATATCAATAGCTGTCTCCCTAAAGACCCTGTAAAATGACTGTAAAATGCCCTTTCTATACGATGTAGCGAGACCTCTTGTCAAATCATACAGAGCTGATATGTTGACGTGTAATTCTACACGACAAGTTCTAAATTGCTCACCTGTTCAAACAATTTAAAGACTATTTGCAATTTAAAGCAAGGCGTTTTTGAAAGCTGTAAGCATAATTCATTCAGCAATTTTTTTTGTACCAGGTCAAATTCATCCGAGCCATTATCTCCCCCATAAGCTGTTACAGTATTTCTCAATTGGTTTTGTACATTTCTCGAATCTCTCTCGCAATTTGCAAAACATAATATTCATTCTCAAAACAGCTTTAACAAATGGCAAAACACGGTGGATAATCTGCAAAACCGAGTCTCTTGCTCAAAACCCTATTTGTCTTTCAAAACCAAGTTTTTTGTGTCAATGAACGTATCAGCGCCAGCAGAATGGTTAGTCATTGTGTCATAGTGCAGTGGTTCCCAACCTATGGGTCGGGACCCCCCTTATGGGTCGCCAAAGATCCACAGGGGGTCGCGGAGCCCTCTTGATTTTAAGGGGTTTCGTTTTAAATATATATAGCCCATGTTGAATAAAAGACAAAGCATTTAACTAATAAATGCATAGACGCAACAAATTGTAAGTGCTACATTAAACATTTATTTTATATTTGACCAAAGACGAATTGAGGAATAAAATAACTAAAATAAGTTTTCGCAGGAAACGGAGGGCATCTTGTGACTCCGTCTCGTGCGGGCGCTCGCGTGGTTGGGTCACCAAAGCTTACAATAGTAAAAACATGGGTCCCTTAAGAAAAAGGTTGGGAACCACTGTCATAGTGTATGGACAAGCTAGTCAAATCAATTTCTCATGTTGTCAATTGAATAGTAAGCTTACACTCTTGAGGATCTTTTCTGAAGTGAAATGTTGTTTAGATTGGATAGGAAATGTTGTAAATTCGGCTTTATATTACATTGATCAGATAAGATTGAGATAGTTTCATGAATTCAGTGACAAAGCTTTTTGAGTGATATGACAAAAGCAATTGATAATGTACGAAATCACTGAGAATTGTACACAGCCATGGCATGGTGGACGAGAGCATTTGCTAT
>NC_085879.1:962500-967500 GCF_034702125.1 Engraulis encrasicolus
CAGTGTGTAGTATGATATATACTATTAGTATATTCTATTTAAATGTATTTTAAGTACATTTGTATTTTAAAAGTAATGTGCTAAAGTGTAGCATGATAAAGTATACTATTAGTGTATTAATTTTTAAGTGTATTTTTAGTATCTTTGTATTTTAAAAGTTATGTACTTAAGTGTAGTATTATAAAATACACTATTAGTGTATTGTATTTAAATGTATTGTAAGTACATTTGTATTTTTAAAGTAATGTGCTTAAGTGTGGTACTGTTAAATATACTATTAGTATATTCAATTTTAAGTCTATTTTAAGTACATTTGTATTTTAAAAGTAATGTGTTAAAGTATAGTATTATAAAATACACTATTAGTGTATTGTATTTAAGTGTATTTTAAGTGTATTTGTATTTTGAAAGTAATGTGCTAAAGTGTGGTATTAGAAAATATACTATTAGTGTATTGCATTTTAAGTGTATTTTAAGTTTATTTGTATTTCTAAAGTAATGTGCTAAAGTGTGGTATTAAAAAAATATACTATTAGTGTATTGTAATTTAAGTGTAGTTTAAGTGTATTTGTATTTTTAAAGTAATGTGCTAAAGTTTGGTATTAGAAAGAATATTTGAAACGTACTTTAAGTTAAGTATGATTTTAGTATATTAAGTACACTTGTACAAAGTTTGATTTTAGTACCAAAAAGTCAACTTAAAATGTGTTAAAGCTCTTTATTTAAGTATACTATAAGTTGTCCCAAAATAACACAACTTAAGTATGTACTTCTGCAGCATGCTATAAAGTGCTTTCTTATGACCTTGAATTAGATTTGTAGCATACTTCAAATAGTTACACTTAACCACATGTTAAAGTACACATTAAACATCTTTTAAAGTGAATTAGTAAGTATATTTAAAATGTACTTACAGTTAAGTATGATTTTAGCATATTAAGTACACTTCTACAAAGATTGATTTTAGTACCAAAACGTCAGCTTAAAAGCTCTACTTAATCATACTTCAAGTGTATTTAAGTATACTATAAGTTGTCCCAAAATAACATTCTTTAAATACACACTTTTGAAGTATATTTTAAATACAAAAATACATACTTATTAAGTATATTAAGTACATTTTGTTTCACCTGGGTACTTTTTTTAACCATCATTTTAGTGTATTTTAACCTAGGCTTATTTACTCATTATGCTTTGTAACATTAAATAACCTTCCACCTTCCATTTTGTTAATGTATTTTCATGGTAAAAACACCATATTGAAGAGCACAAACAGATCTTAAAAAGGCATGTAAGGCCTTACCTATTACACTTTTAAGCACAATACTGAAGTCTGTACTTAAGTTGTGTTATTAGTGTATTAAGTGCACTTTAAGTGTACTTTTTGGTGCACAAATTAAACATGTAAAAGTGTCTTTAATTCGATAAAAGCATACCACCACCAATGATTTCTAAGTATATTATTAAATATATAAAATATACTTAAAGTGTACTACTCAAGACTATTACTTCAAGATCGTAATTGTGCCTGTTGAAGAACAGGTAGTTGTGGTCTAGTGGTTAGAGTGCAGGTCTGTGGTTCATTGAGTTGTGGGTTCAAATCCTGGTTGAGGCAGTGGTTGTTGTCTGAAGTGAAGGTGAAAGGAAGGTTCATGTGAATGGCTGATGGTTGTGAACAAGACAATGTACAATGGAAATGAGCAATTAGAGATTACGTTAATGTTTTTGTCATATACTTTGGAAATATATTTAAAGTGTACTTAAAATAAATATATTTGAAATGTGCTTAAAGTAAAATCTACTTGTAGTATACTTAAAATACATTTAGAGTCAACACACTTAAAATGTACTTAAAGACCTTGAAATAGATTTGTAGTATACTTAAAATACACTAAACTGCATGCTAAAGTACAAAATAAACACATTTTAAAGTGAATTAGTAAGTATGTTTGAAATGTACTTAAGTTAAGTATGATTTTAGTATATTAAGTACACTTGCACAAAGTTTGATTTTAGTACAAAAAAGTCAACTTAAAATGTGATTAAGCTCTACTTAATTATATTTCAAGTGTATTTAAGTATACTATAAGTTGTCCCAAAATAACACAACTTAAGTATGTACTTCTGCAGTATACTATAAAGTACTTTCTCATGACATTGAAATAGATTTCTAATGTACTTAAAATGCACTTATCCGCATGCTAAAGTTCACATTAAACACATTTTAATGTGACTTGGTTAGTATACCATAATGTACTAAAAGTTAAATATATTTTTAGTTTATATAAGTACACTTGTACAAAGTTTAATTTTAGTACAAAAAAGTCAACTTAAAATGTGATTAAGCTCTACTTAATTATATTTCAAGTGTATTTAAGTATACTATAAGTTGTCCCAAAATAACACAACTTAAGTATGTACTTCTGCAGTATACTTTAAAGTACTTTCTTGTGACGTTAAAATAGATTTCTAATGTACTTAAAATGCACTTATCCGCATGCTAAAGTACACATTAAGTACATTATAAGTATACTAACCAAGTCACTTTAAAATGTGTTTAAAGTTAAATATATTTTTAGTATATTAAGTACACTTATACAAAGTTTAATTTTAGTACAAAAAAGTCAACTTAAAATGTGTTTAAGCTCTACTTAATTATATTTCAAGTACATTTAAGTATACTATAAGTTGTCCCAAAATAACATTCTTTAAATACACACTTTTGAAGTACACTTTAAATACAATAAAACGTACTTATTAAGTATATATTAAGTACACTTTTTTTTTACTTGGGAATTCCCTCTTCTCTGTGGAATGATGTTAACGTATGAGGCAACAAAAATAGAAATGTGGTTACCAATAAAATGTAAAGAGAAACACCAAAACACAAAGAGTTTAAGATCATGCAGAGGGCTGAGAGAGAGTGGTTAGAAAAAGGCTAAGTAGGCAACAAAGTACATGAATGGTAAAGGTTGAAATATAAAGCAGTAGAAATTAGCAATAGCAGAAATTCAATGCTCTCATCATCCATTATTGAGCTTTATCAACCAATCATCAGCCTCTTTCCTTTCCCTCCTCTACATCTCACTCAGTCTCTCCACACCTCTATCCCTCAATTTCTCGGTCTCCTTAGCTCTCTTCCTCACTCTCTCCTGTAGAACAGTTCCACAGGTGGTTTCCCTCCTCAGTATCTGTGGCTCTCTCCCTCACCTCCCTCCCTTCGCCCTTCCCTTTCTCTCTCTCTATTTCTCCCTCATCCAGTATTGCTCTCCTTTTCTCCGCAATCTCACAACCCCTCCCCCTCCTCCAACTCTCCATTCCTCCATCTCTCCATCTCTCCACTCCTCTCTCCCTGTACCCTCTTCTGTATGAAGGGAGGAGGGGTGAGGGGAGAACAATGCCTGTGGAGCGTGGAGCAGCGCGGCGCGGTCCTCTGCTGCGTCTGCGAGCTCCGCTGGTGCTGCTGCTGCTGCTGTTAATTGCGCCCGTGTGATGTGCTCGCATCCCTTTGAAGAGCGCCTGAAGAGCCCGCATGAAAGATCGGCAATTACGGCACATCATGTAATTGTTCGCCAAGACTGGCAGCCATATGAGAGAGCGCAGTGTGCGTTTGTGTGTGTGTGTGTGTGTGTGTGTGTGTGTGTGTGTGTGTGTGTGTGTGTGTGTGTGTGTGTGTGTGTGTGTGTGTGTGTGTGTGTGTGTGTGTGTGTGTGTGTGTGTGTGTGTGTGTGTGTGTGTGTGTGTGTGTGTGTGTGTGTGTGTGTGTGTGTGTGTGCGCGTGCTAGTATCTTGTGAGGTTATCTCTCTTTGTGTGTGTGTGTGTGTGTGTGTGTGTGTGTGTGTGTGTGTGTGTGTGTGTGTGTGTGTGTGTGTGTGTGTGTGTGTGTGTGCGTGCGTGCGGGCGTGCGTGCGTGCGTGTGTGTGTGCGCGCATGTTCATGTGTGCGGCATGTTATGTGTGTTTCTGACCATGAATAGCGACTACAAGTGTGAATGTGCAACTACTGTACATTCATACATGTGTTGCTTTCTTCAAGGATGCTTTGAAATTTGTGCAGTGGCACTCCAATCAAGGTAGCTATTAGTGTATGGCAACTTTCTGCCAATGCTTTAACAGACACTGAATGATGTTAATGTAGCTTCTTCAGAAAACCCTGAAACCTGGGTGATTTATAAAAAGTAATTACAAGAGGTATTATTTTAGAGGATGTTATCAGTGTTTACCATCTTTGTGCTTAGGAGTGCCTGGACTTTGAGTGGCCCTGACATCATACTTTATATTTGTGCTCATTCATGCACCTCTGAATGGGGAAGGAGGTGGATTGTTTTGTTTTAATGCACAGAGATTTGCTAGTGGAATGCTTTACTACTCATTGAAAAGACTACTCTACCTGAGTTCTCTGCTACAATACAATTATACATAGTCTATTCATAGGCCTACATTTTGGGGGTTTTATTCCTTTATTATGAAAGTGTAGTGAAGAGTGAGAGAGAGAGAGATAGATAGGGTTGGTGTTGGAATATTTTGACCTCGGCTGGACTCGAACCTGGGTCCTCATGGACTCTGTCATTGCCATTCTGATAACAACAAACTTAAAAAGTATGTTCCGTAATGCAACCTGTCACAAACACCTGCAAATACATGTATGTCAATGGGGATGTCACAGGATGTCACAGATGATACTGAGGAGAGAGAGAGAGAGAGAGAGAGAGAGAGAGAGAGAGAGAGAGAGAGAGAGAGAGAGAGAGAGAGAGAGAGAGAGAGAGAGAGAGAGAGAGAGAGAGAGAGAGAGATGATCAGATGAGTCTGGTGAATACCTAGGCAGAGGGATGTGATTTCAGTTTAAGATTAAAAATGTTGAACAGTTCCCACGTGGCCGTCAGGGCTAAGCCTGCTACAGCTAACCAGACCCTTCCAGGTCAACAGGGAACTCTGAGGAAGAGTTGCATGCACGCACGCACGCACACTCACACACGCACACACGCACACACACACACACA
>NC_085879.1:980000-985000 GCF_034702125.1 Engraulis encrasicolus
ATGTATGTATGTATTTATTTACTTATGTACACTGTATGTATGTATTTATTTATGTATTTATATTTCACTTATTTTAGTTTATTTGCTAATTTATCTAGCATCTATTTTACATTTTGATATATATATTTTTTAATTTCATGGTCAGATGTGCAAAAATACAGCTAGTATGTGGACAAAAGCCATCTGGAGGGTTAGGAGCTCAGTAGATGGAGCGATTCAAGGTCTTTGGTGCTATGCCTGATCTCCTGTGCCCTGTTCCGTCCCTGAAAGATGGAAATGTAACCTGCGGTAGTTCTGAAAGGAAGACTCAAATGTCACATGTCCATTTTAAAGAGCCAATCTACGACCACCATTTCCTTTTATAATGAGGTGTTTAACTTACCTTTCTTGCTGCCCTAGGTTCTGTTGGTTCAAAATCTGTGCGCCGTAACATTTATTGAATTTCTATTTTGTGTGGCGCTCTTCACTCACTGCATCTATTTTACATCCTCTGCTGTTCTGCGTGTTGGTCTGTCTTTGTGTGTGTTCTGCCTACTTTCAATGTTGTTGGATTGTATGTCTTTTCTGTGGCCGTTGGGGTAGGCGCGTTCTTGTCTGTGGTTTCACAGTCTTTCATGTATATATATTTTTTCCTCCTCCTTTTCTGCTTTAGGTGGGTTCCAGTTATCGACTACGGTGGGTCAAGTGTCCCCTCTTCTGCTTGTTCTCTCTTTTTGGGGGCAAGTTACACTCTTTTCTGAGGGTTTTAATATTAAAAACCTGATTAATGCCAGGTTTTAATCTCTAAAACCTGGCATTGCTTTCTCTAGTTTCAGGGGTTAAAAGTCTGGGTCCTGCTGCATGGCTACGGAAGGCTCTGATTGGCTAGCGCAAGACCAGGCCTCATGACTGGACCAAGGCCAAAGTCTGCCTACCTTCTGTTAACATTAAATGTTTTAAAACTAATTCCTCTAAGTCTTGATGGCTGAAGTGAGGTTCTCCCCGTGACCTTGTCTGCTGATCTGACACCTGACATTTCCACATGCAATGGTGGGCTGTCCTGTAGGCTGGGAGATACTGGAGCTCACTGGTCTGGCCCTATGCTTTCTATTGCTATGACTGTTAGATTGTTAATGTCAGTACGTGATGGCTCCAGGGTTGGTCTAGGGCCAAAAACAGCTCAGGCATTTCTAAGGTAGACCAGACCCCCCTCTGGTGACTTGTGAACATTGATTTATTGATTTATTGATTGATTGATTGGTTGTTTGGTTAGTTTGGTTTGGTTCGATTTCATGACAAGATGTGTACGAAAATACAACAGAGAACGGGATTTCAGGTTTACAAAAGTATAAAACTAAAAATGTTCTCCTGCGGTCTGACCCATGGAGCTGTTCGGTAGCCTGGGAGTGGGAGATGCTACCATGGAACGAAGCCCTTCTGGGATTGATGGGGTCCTTCGGCGGCACCCAAGTCTCCTAGCAGCGGCTCTCCCAGTGCTCCTGCCTGATCCGAAGCTGGAGCCTACTGGGCCTGGTGGTCTGGCCCTTCCCTCTTGCCTGTCATTTAATCAAAAGAAGTTGCAGTAAATAACACAGTATAACACTCAGATATCACATATTAAAAAAAACTATCAAATATAATTGAAATTATCACAATACTAGTGTTTGCATAACCTAGAAAACTATTTTGCATTTAAAAAAAATATATATATATGTTTTCAACAGAGGGCCCTCCTTTTGCCATAAGGAAGGACAAAGGACCTTTTCCTGAGGTTTACAGTTGTTTCCTCTCTTCTCCTCTTCCTAGATGGTGGATCAACCTCCATCCTTTCTATCCGATCGTTGCAGAAGGACCAGGCCTCCGTTCTGTTATTTAGGTTTAGGCTTAGGTTTGAAAGTGACATACATATGGCCTCAATGCTCGTTTGGTATGCCATTCTTTAGGGGTAATTCTTTTTAAAATTCTCAAGATATCGAAATACAGTAAGACCTATTCAAATGATCAGATACACTAGACAAAGACTTCTCAAAAAATGTTAGTGATTGAAATGCCAAACACTATAGAATGTTCCAAATAGAGTGATGGAACACTGATTGACAGAATGCAGTATGGCAACAAAGTTTTTACATTCTACTCTTCTTCTATTCTTTGTAGTAACACACATACGGCTATCAATCCACCACCAATCCATGAATACACCAATTAATCAATACATCCATCAATAACAATTCATGCAATCAAGAATCAATGAGTCAAGTTCAAGTTCAAGTTCAAGTTCAAGTTTATTTGTCCCCAAAGGAGAAATTAGGTTTGCAGAAGGTATTTAAAAACATTCAGAACAGACAACAAATACGAAATAATAGGAGGAAGCATTAATTGTGCATGTTCAACATATCTATAGCTGTGCAAATAAAGGAGCATTTGTATCTTTTAGTCCTTTGGGTGGGAACGCTAAACCTTCTGCCTGATGGCAGAAGTTCAAACTCCCCATACAGAGGGTGATCCACACAGAACAAAATTGAAAGCGCTTTCCTTTGCCCGTGGTGATAAAACAGCTCGCTGAGAGGAGTCTGCTCCTCCCCTATGACCTCTCCAGCTAAAGTGACGAGTTTACCCAGCTCGTTACGTCCCACGTGTCCGTCCGCCCCCCCCATCTCAGTGGGTCAGTCAGTTAGCAAATCAATCAATCAATGCACAAGTCTACCAAAGTCTGATAAAACTTTCTTTGCGAAGATACAGCATCATAGACAACTCCACATGTAACCCCCTTTTGGTGTTCTTGCTTTTATTATCACCATGCTATATTATCACAACACAAGGGTCAAAAGAAGACACACACTCAAATTTGTCACAAGACTGAAAGCTTCAGCATTGCTTACATGGGTCTAAGCTGTAAATGTCACATTTTCGCCTTGATTTAGTCCTTTGCTTGTGGATGGCAATCTCTTGGCATGAACACATCGCTTACCATACCATGTCCATGTCCATACCTTTTTATTTCCAATAGTTATTTCAGAGTTGCTTTAGTTGACTCTTGATATAAAAGAGAGGCTTCTAGGTGAAAGTATTTCCATGGCATGCTCGAAAGGAGATGGCTTTGGTGGAACAAGCAATTTTAAGTATAAAGCACACATTTCAATCTGCTTTCTCAGTGCGTAGCTGGAGTGACACAATAGATTTACAAGCCGTGTGCGACTTTATTTCATGATGGCACATAGAGGAGTGTGCTTCATAGTTCCCTATAGGCTGCCTCAACTGTACACAGTAAATGCTGCACATCATATTTCAACACTCAGAGAGTTGGGTAAACTTAATCCGTGTTAAATTCGATGCTCTAAGAGTTGAATTAAAAATGTAAAATGTACGGTGAGAGGCCTCTCTGCCACTCCATTGTTTGGAGCCCAGCCCTGCATTAGGGAGTGGAGAGCACCATGTCACAGATGATGGATGGATACACAGCTTCACATTCAACATCAGCTTGAAAATGCTGTTGGCTCTCATGACCTTAGACGTGTTTTCCGCTTTGAATTTGGCTGTTAATTTATTTATTTCTCTCTTCCTCTCTCTTCCTACTGCATACACAGAGACAGATAGTATGACCGATACTGACCGATAGATAGATAGATAGATAGATAGATAGATAGATAGATAGATAGATAGATAGATAGATAGATAGATAGATAGATAGATAGATAGATAGATAGATAGATAGATAGATAGATAGATAGATAGATAGATAGATAGATGAAAAGTGGAAAAAAGAGAGTAGTGTATGTATATGTATGGAGAATGGTGCTTCAAAAGGAAAAGAGAATGAGTGAGTGAGTGAGTGAGTGAGTGAGTGAGTGAGTGAGTGAGTGAGTGAGTGAGTGAGTGAGTGAGTGAGTGAGTGAGTGAGTGAGTGAGTGAGTGAGTGAGTGAGTGAGTGAGTGTGAGCTGCCTGCTTGTCTGCCTGCTGATAATGACCCCTTTCTAATTTCCATTCTCATCCAAGCTTTTACCCTGTTGCCCCACATGGAATAACGCGGCAGTAGAGAGCGGCGCGACGGTGGTTTGCAGCGGCGAGAAGGGTCATTACTCTCGGCTGCTGTCGCTCGAGAGCCTGGCGGGGGATGGGGGGGGGGTTGGGGTGGTGCACCCGGGTGAGGCAGAGAGTTGACACTGGAGTTGTCGCGGCTTAGTTTGGTTGGCTGGCTTCATCGCGCTCGGTTCGCGTGTCTGAATAACTCTTAACACAGCGGCAGCAGCGATGGCAGTGGCAGCGGCACCTCCTAGTCCAGGCGAGGCCAGACGGAGGGGGGCGAAGACAAGATGCGGCCCCATTGTAATTCCACGCAATTATCCGAAGCTTCACGTACATTAGATGAGAGAAATGGTGGGAGGGGGGGGGAGGGGGGAGGGAGTGAGGGGGGGAGAGAGGAAGTGGAGGAGGGCAAAGGGTCTCTGTGTGTGTGTGTGTGTGTGTGTGTGTGTGTGTGTGTGTGTGTGTGTGTGTGTGTGCGTGTGCGTGTGCGTGCGCGTGTGCGTGTGCGTGTGTGTGTACGCGTGTGCGTGTGTACGCGTGTGCGTGAGTGTATGTGTGTGGGTGTAGCTATATGTTGTGGAGTTGGTGTATGGGGGTTGTTGGGGACTAAATAGTATTTATAGCTCTGGCTGCTCGACTGAGCTGAACTGCAGAGAGAGATGGGGGTGATGGTGGTGGTGGTGGTGGTGGTGGTGGAGGGGTGCAGTCCAATTGTAATCAGGAGGTGATGAAGAAAGGTGTGAGCGCCCCAGGAAAAAGGGGAGGAAGAGGGGGAGAATGAGGAAGACAGTGGGCCGGATGAGGGTGAAAGAGGGGGAGTAGGGGGGAGGAGGACGGAGAGCGGGAGGCTCTGCATTTGCGAGAATAAGTGTGAATCCGTGTTTAATTATTGAGCAGTGTGCAGAGTGCTGCTGCTTAACCCTGAATGCTACAGGTCCTCTCGCGTGTTAAAGCGCACACCTCATGAAGCAGCGCAGACTAAAATAGCGTATAATGC